>NW_011948435.1:1560318-1625876 GCF_000503995.2 Ceratosolen solmsi marchali
TCTCTCTGCATATATATATATATATATATATATATATATATATATATATTAATGAAATTAAATCTCAAAATGTAATAATTTTTTAATTATGATACGAATATTAAATTTTATTATACTAGATGCTTATAGCTACCACTTAAATAATTTACAATTACTGGATTGAAAAAAATTTTCTATCAACGCAGTATATCATTTTATAAAATTTTGCAAAGTGTCTGTAAAAACTACATGTTTTATTCAAAAGTTAAAAAATATGAAGCATTTTCAATTAACAAAGTGATATTAAAGCTTTGAATTATTTAGTATGTAAAATACCTTGTTTTTATAATATGTAAAAAAATTTTGTATAAATCGAATATCGGTATATCATAATTAGAATATTAATATATAAAAATCCAATAGACGAGATTATGAACGTCGACCCTAGAGTGCTGATATTATTATATAATCGTATTTAATAGATATCAAAATAAAATCAGACGTAAAATGTCACGGAATTTATTATTTGATTTTATTTGTCATAAGTCAATCAAGAATAAGTGAATATTAAGCTTTCGTAATCGTTAATAGCGTAATATTATTTCTTTTTAGATATCACTAATCATTAATTTTTAATAAAGGAGAGATAGATATATCGCTGATTGTAAATTTTTTTTTATTTTAGTATTTGTAGATTTATTATAAAGATAATTTATATCGTATTTTTATATATCTTTATGTTATGTTAGATTTTTTTCTTCTTTTTTTTCTTGTTTTATGAAAGGTGGTTGGGATATTTTTAAAATTATTTATATATAGCATTGCAAATATTGATATTGAAGTTTTGAAATTCAAATGAATGTTGAATTTTTAATTAAGAATATACTTGTACATTTTGATAAATATTAAAATATCATGAGTCCAAAGTGTCAAATATAAATATCATATTTAGAAATTGAAATGTAAGCTGTAAAATAAAAGAATATAGGAATATATAATAATAGGACAGTTCATTCTAATAATTGATATTTTAGAATCACAATATTAAATTAATTAAATTTTATTAATATTAATTAAAACCCCCCCCCCCCACCGATATGAAATATTATATTTTTAAACGAGTGACTTATGATATTGTAAATAATAGTTGTTTATTAAAAATGGAAAATATTATTTAGAATACAAAAACCTTTATTAAAATCAATTAAAATCAATTGACTTATCCAGGAGCGAGGAAAGTTAAGAAGCAAATTATGTAACATTATTAAAAAAAATGAGAATTTTATTATAGATATTATGTCTACTGACAACATTTAATTCCATATGTTTAAATTGGATAAAACTCTTCTAACTTTTATTAACTTTTTGTCTCGGATAAGGTAGTCAATTTTTTTTTTTTAAGTTTAACATCTTTTCCTCTGTCAATGACTGCATAAGTTTTCTAGATTTCCCCAGAGGATTAAAATTCTGTATATCCTGGGCATTATCCTTTACATAAAAATATTCTATAGCCATGCTCATGAATTATTTTTATATTTCAATTTTCGATTTCGTATTACGCTTTAAGAAAAATAATTATAAATATAAAATTTCTTTGAAATTTGCTTTCAATATTGTCAACATTGAATGACAACAGTTTCATTAAGAACTTCATCGTATAATATTTATAAAGTCACTTATTAGAAAAATATTAATCAATTTCTGAAGTAAATCAATACTGGCTTAATCATAAATTGTCGTTCAAACAATAAAAATAACTTTGTTGCTGTTTTGATCGATTAATATAGAAATCCGAGACGATTAGGAAGCGAAATATGTATTCCAGTGTTGAAGAGGGCATATTGCAAAAAAAAAAAAAAAAAAAAAGTATTTTACAACTTTTACATTTTTTTAAAGCAGCATTCCAAAAGACAGCAATTGCACGTTAATTATTTAGGTTACCATAAATATGTAAAAAAGACTCTTATGATATTATGAGATAGGAATTTGTAAAAATTGGAGATAAATTTAAGATAAAAAGGCTTTGGTTGATAAAAATAGTAAAAGTCTAGTAAAAAATGATATAGTTCATAAATTTAAATTTAAATTTAAATTAAAATCTCTTCAAATGTATTATAAATGTTGTTTTTCTTATTCGTTATTGCGTTAATTTCTAATTTCTCTTTTTCAATAATTGCAAAAAAAAAAAAAAAAAACAAAAAAAAACAAAAAAAAAACAAAAAAAATGAAATTATTATTACCATAACTTAATGCGTTCGCTTCACTTAATTACTTTTAAATTAAATTATTTATTACTATTTAGTCGTAGAAGTTGTATATATAATGAAGGAGAGACGGTAACTTTTTATTTACAAAAATGTACCGAAGAGTAATTTAATTTTATAATTTTATAAGCATTTTTGTAGCATCAGAAAAATAAATAATTATGCTGCAGGTGTTTGATTATTCAGATTAAGTAGACTGTTAAGTACTAAACTAACAAGTTATTTTGAAAAATGAAAAATTTCAACACTTGTTATAAAGGACACTAAAATAAATGTTTTATTATTTCGCCAGTAAATTTTTTTTTTTTTTTTTCTTTTAATATTCATAAGCAACTCGGATTTTTAATTAATTTTAATTCATTCTACGGGAAAAATATTAAAACTGAACCAAAGTCTCTTGATGTCTATATAGAATTTTTACTATCTTGTATAATGATCATTTCGTATTTAAATTTAATTATGTTAACGTCATTGTTTTTTGGCGCTTTTGGCTTTTCTGTGTTTAAGATTACTTTTTTCATATATCTATCGATAAATTTTTTTTTCTGAAAATAAAATGGAAAGAAAATGTTATTTTTAATCGGGCTCGAAGCTAATGTAAAAGAAAGGATTTTATTATTTTTAAATTGCAATTAATTTATCAAAGAAAGCTCTATATATTTACATAACGACAACATGGAATCGAGCTTTAAAAAGGAAAAATAAAGACAAATGAGGTAAAATCCTTGAAAAAAAAAAAGAAAAAATTACGAACGCGCGTAAGCCATAAGCGATTTTTTCAGGACAATTTAATATAGCTTTTTGCAATTTCCTAAATTGGAATAATTATATAATATAATTATTATTAATGGCGTCCTTTTGTTCTTAATATTATTATATTGTCCTACAATTATCAAAATTAAGAGTTTTATTTTTAAAATCTGCCTGACTAAGATTCTTGCAATCAAGTGTGAAAATAATGAAGTCATGTTATATTGAGTTGTGCTCTTTGTTTGATAATCCTAGATAACGAGCAATTTTAATGTTCATTAAGCACAAATAAGAAATATAATGAGTTCAATATATATATATGATAAAATAAATATAAAATTGTTATACAATGTATATAAAATTATTTGATCTTAAAAATGAATCGTTAAAAGATGGAAAATTAAATATTATTATTTTGTGTTGTTAAACTTGAGAGTTTATTATGTAAATTGTTAATTGGTTATTGGCAATTAATTATTAAAAATCGTTGGGGCAGCGATAACACGATTATGATAATTTATATAATCTAAAGCTTTTGTACGTTATAAAGAGTACATTACTTTCATTCGATTAGTGAATATTTCTTTAGAATTGCATATAAAGTATCAATTACTTTTCACTGCCATTTTATCTCATAAAATTAAGTAATTGATGCCCACTCATTAATAAATTCATCTTACTCATAAACACAAAGGATAAATAAGATCCTTTTTTCCTCATGGAAGGCTTATTATAATTGGACGGGGATATTTGGCATGAAGTGAAACTTGCGCGTGTAAAGCATCGCTGACCCCACACGTTACTTGGTCTTCTCTTCTCAAATGCACAAACTCATATTTAAAGTGTAATGCGTTAGGAACAATTTATTATTTATAATTATCGAAGTCTTATGGTTTAAGTTTTTGCATATCATTGTAAATTAGATGGTTAGAGCATCGTTAGATTTTAATTAGTGTGGATTTCAATAGAATTATTCTATACTGTATGTCAATACCTATTGAATACGCAGTGATGTTGTATTAAAAAAAAAAAAAAAGAAATGTTTTCATTAATTTATTAATTTATAGGTGCTTTTTTTAGCTGATTTAGTTTAGTGGTGTTCGATTAGGTATGAATAGTCGAAAAACTTTGATTTATCCTTGTCAATACGACACTTATTACATACCGTCCAAATTTATGAACGAGAATAGCCAATTAAACCACGCACGCCCACGCACGCGCGCGCGCACACACATACATATTCGATTCTTTTTTACTTTTAACTTTATCCAAGTATTGAAAATCACTGAATATCAGCGTTAAGACGTTATTTCATTTATTTGCATTGATATTGAAATAATTATTTACACATTAGGTTGGATTTTATCATTGACAATATTCAATAATTGTAATTTGTAAAAATTCCAAAATTCATCATTGATACTTGAATTTAAAATTGCATCTTATTCATTTCGATAAAACTCGTATAATTAGGATAAAATATCGAAAATATAATTATTATAGTGTAATAGGCGATTAAACACACAATTGTTTTGAGTATCATAAAGTGAGACGATTAAGAATTGAACGAATTACCGAAATTATTGTAAGTCTCACTCACACCTGCTTCACAACTATGCTCGATATTACACTTCTTATATATCGTTGGAATATAAAAGAAATTTCTTCTTGAATTAATGTATATATATTGTTCGTATTGATATTAGAATTTTTCGCAACATAATTAGCGCGTAGCCGTCGAATGATAAAAATCGTCGAGGATCTTTCTTACAGCAGTGACTCGAATTGATTTTTATAGCTCTGCATGTTGACTTTCATCGTTACCGCTAAAAACTAGCGGGACTCGAGAGAACTTTACAGTCATTTTTATAGTAGTCGGTGTTGCGCGCGAACCAGCATCCAATAATTAATCTTGGAGATTGGTCGATTTGCTTGGAAAAGCTGTCGCACTCCAACAATCCCTCCAACAATCGGCGATTTAACGCTGTCAACCAATTGTCATGGCATATTGCTGGACCAACATCATTGGCAGCCAATGGCCCTATGAATAATCCATAGGGGGTGGTTGTTGGTGGGTTGGGGCGAGAGGAAGGCAGTTTGCCGAATAATGATGAGAGGAGGCGGTGGTCGGTGAAGCGCGGAGGACTCGAAATAATAGTAGACACACATCCACGTAGAGAAAGGCGGACCTCAAGAAGCGCCGAGTGGTAAGAGGTATAGGAAGATGAGGAGGAGGAGAAGGAGGAGGAGGTCGAAGGCTTATGGTCGGTAATGCAGAGCCGTCGGATTCAACAAGTGCGGCGAGCGTCTCACCACCGGTCACGAGCCGAGACCAGCAGCGAGCCAGCAGGTGTCCGAGCATCGGGTCATGAGACGGTCAGCCTACGTCAGGCTACGGAGCGTCGTCAACGGGGTGAAGTTATGGGTCACGGCCTCCTCAGCCCCGTCAGCCCCGTCAGCCTCGTCAGCCTCGTCGGTCTCGTCAGCCTCGTCAGCCTCGTCAGCCCCGTCAGCCCCGTCAGCTCCGTCAGCTCCGTCAGCCCCGTCAGCGGCGGCTCGTCCTGCGCGCTTTTAGCCCTCGGCTCCTCGGCTCCGCGGCTCATCTCGAGAGCTCCGCGGCGCTCCGTACTCGGCATCATTGGCAGTCGAGTCGCAGCAGCTGCGTCTCTCGGGCGGTTTTGGAGTCGCCAAGAGTGGAGCCAGTGGTCGCGAGGACTGGCATCCGGCGACGGCGACGGCGACGGCGCCCTGGGATGAGGTCGCCGGCCGATGCCTACAGCGGCGTCGAGGGCCAGAGTCGAGCCTGAGCGCGTGAACAGCCGATGCAGCTCGTCCCGTCCACTAGTAATATCTGGCCTCCTATACAGAGAGAGAGAGAGAGAGAGAGAGAGAAGAGAAGAGAAGTAGAGCCAGAGGGCGCGGGAACGAGACAGAGAGAGAGAGTGAGCGCGTGGTGGAAAAGGTGGAAGGGAGAGAGAGAGAGAGAGAGAGAGAGAGAGAGAGAGAGAGGAGGCTAGCGATAGCGGTGACGACGACGACGACGACGACGACGACGACGACGACGACGGGAGCATGGTGGTGATCTAATAGCGTGTCCGGGAGTCCGGAGGAGGTGGGGCCAAGCCAGGTTATGACATGGGAGTGCCAGCACGGGGAGCACTCGCGGCTCTGCTGGCTGTGGCCGCCCTCGCCGTCTACCTGAACAGCCTCGGCTGCGGTTTCGTCTTTGACGACATATCCGCGATCAAGGAGAATCGCGATCTCAGACCCCATACGCCTCTCAGGAATGTCTTCTTCAATGACTTCTGGGGCACCCCCATGCACAAGGTGAGTGAGCGAACGACAACATTTCGTAACGCGGGTAACGGAATGCCGCGCGAGCTCCAAGTGAGGAGCCGAGGTGAGAGTTTGGTTTTTTCTCCTCGGCCGCGCGCAACGACCCACGTCCTCCGACTCGACATAATGATTTTCCTGGCCCTTCCTTCTCCCTTTCATCATCATTCGCTTTCTCTATTTCTCTCTCTCTCTCTCTCTCTCTCTCTCTATGTACTTCTTCTATCTATCTCTATCTGTGGTCCCTCGTCCGAAACGGTGGAGAGCAAAGGAAATTTGACGGCTCTGGTGCGAGTGCACCGCGATGCTCGAAGAGTCGGACAAACACGTCGCTTGGCGCGTGCTGTTTCCAAGTCGAGAGAGAGAGAGAGAGTGAGAGAGAGAGCCAAACTCATAAGATTCTTCTGGGTACGACATACGCTCTGAACTCCAAGCAACGCTGCTCAAACGTACTTGCAATTAAAATCGCCAATTAAAACGCGAGCTTAGCGAGTCGAGAGCAGCGTCCACCTCGTGACATTCTACCACCACTACGATCATCACCACACTACCACCACTAGCACCACCACTACTACCACCACTACCACCACCACACCACCACCACTACCCTAGCAGGAGCATTGGTCCCCATTATTACGAACAATAAATGGAAAACGAGCACCCCTTTTTATATAAAGAGAAAGAGAGAGAGAGAGAGAGAGAGAGAGAGAGAGAGAGAGAAAGAGAGACGAGTGGGTTCATAGAGTAAATGTATATGTACAATCATACGCACTCGCTCATGTAACTTATGCATATTCATATGCATATACATGTATATAAAAGTGTTAATGCGCGTGCGTATTGTTTATGGGTACGGAGAGAGAGATAGATAGATAGATAGATAGTTAGATAGATAGAGAGAGAGAGAGAGAGAGAGAGAGAGAGATAGGAGGTGTTGAAGGGGATATTTTGATATGCAATATTAGCGGCGACAAATAATAATGTGTATATCTTTCGCACTCGTGCACGCAGTGACAGAGACTCGCGTGCATGCGTGACCTGGGGAAGGGAGTTGGTGAAAAATCAGAGACACGAGAGAATTGAAATAAATGAGGAGTAAATGATGATGTGCAGGGGTCGGGGGTGAGTCGGAGGTGGTGGTGGTAGAAGGCATCGAGCCAGTGCAAATCAAAGGGTTGATTTCTGTCGAGGAAGAGGAGGAAGTTTAGGGTCCGGAGCCGGGGTGGGAACGAGGCGGCAACGATGGCAGCGGCAGGGATGAAAGAAAAGGAGGACGATAACTAGTGCCCCCTTCCCGCGATCGGTGGTAGTGACGTGGCGGCGCCTATGGCTCAACGTATTGATCCACAAGCGAGAGACGACGACGATGATTACGACGACGACGACGACGACGACGACGACATTTATGAAAACTATGTCGACAACGACAATGTCGACGACAGTTGTCGGCAATAACAACGACAATAACAAACTTCCGTTTCGTTACTTTCATTCAAAATAATTAAAGTATTCACGTCTTTGATGCCCGTCACCCTTGCTCGTATCAGGAGCCATCATGTCGAACAAAGCACAAGAAGAAAAACTGAAAATCTGTTTGACTCTCTTATCTCTCTCTTTTCTTCTACTATTCACGAAAAAATTAGTATGGCGTGGACAGCGGGGATTCTTTTTTCATTTTACTTTTCTTGTCTTTTCTATCCCAATCTTCAACCTCGTCCTATAGCCGTAAGCCTATGTTGTTCATTTGACCCTTGGCCGATGATGACGACGACGACGACGACGACGACGACGACGACGACGAGGATGAGGATAACCGTGATTGACCATGGATAAGCGTACGTAGTACGAGTCACCTATGTGATGATCGATGCCGTCTTGGACATTGCTATGCGTTTATCGAGGATGATGATTTACAGCACGCGCGAGTTGTTCTCAGCCGTCCTTCGCCATAGAACAATCCTGTGCTTTTTAATCTCCTTGATTGACAATGGTCTTTCATTTCTTGGACATCCTCCTTGCACGCCATGTAACGGGCCCTCCTTCCACCATCTCCGTTCAGTTCCTTTTAGCCGATCTGACTCCCGGAAGTTTTCGATTTTCCCTTCGTTACTAGCGGGGATTCGATCATGCCTCGCTTCTTGCATTTGCATCTAATGTTTCGTAGAACCAGTCGACCCCCCCACCCCTCCCCTCCCCCCAACCCCACACACACAAATCTCGCCGTCGGAACTTACTCTCTCACCCTCTCCTCCTTATCGTAGCTAGTAGCTGTACCTCTCTTTCCGACCTCTCTTCCTCCTATAACCTCCTATATCCTATTTATATTTCTTTACGCGTTAATTAGCGACCCGAATGTACTTAAACATGTACGCTACATTACTGGTACTTACCCTGCCATTTATTATGCAAAGTTTAATTTAACTAAATATTACATTATGTCTTCGACTAGTAAGCCATAGTTTGCCCATTACTTTATTGATATGATTAATATGATTAATCTAATAGCATTTCGTACTGGCAATTATTTTCCATGGGCATTAGAGGAGGGATTGTTTATCATTTGATTTCATGTACCTACCTCGTTAAGCCTTTATATTGTTATTTGTTTTTAATGATGGCGTGCGCTCGGATCAGATTGCATTACGACCGACAAAATTTTTGAAGGCAGAGTCCGAGGCTGAAACCCGTCCATTTCTCGATTCCATTGCCCCGATCCCAATGATGCTACACGAAAACAAAATCCTGCCCATCGATTTCACATTAATAAAGCGAAAAAACTGAAACGACATTTTAATTTATAAAACAGTTCGTTTAACGCTATGCACTTGTAATGGTTATTATTATTATTATTATTATTATTGTTTTTCTCGTTTTCCACCCTCCACCCACCACAGACAATACACATAAACGGCAAGAATCCAAACATTATTATTACGCTTTTATTATTACGCTTTTATTACTCTACGACACGACGATATTCCCATGCGTCTGTAAATAGTTTTGTTGGAAGGGCAGACAACGATTTGAAAGTCATTTGCTTTTACAAGGACTCATTATGGAAAGTAGGAGGTGAAAAGTTACTCCCAAGAGATCGATTAGTACCCCGTTATAATGCGGTGACCGATAACCGATTCTTAAACACGTAATGGCCGTCTTATTCTTAATTTAGGTCACATTTTAACACATATCATTCGCATAATATGAATCCCATGCGTATGTGTGTTATGTGTACGCATGTATTTATGACGAATACTTTTGCCTCTAATATTATGTGTGCGTAGCTTTGCTTATATGTAAGCACAAATTGCTTTGATATACGCCAAGTGTATATTTTCCTTTTCATTGCCATGTTCATTGGCATTTTATGAAATGTCTAAATTACTTATCATCTTAAATTTTTCGATTATCTAATCTTACGAATTTTCGCAAATATTTTTTTGTGATTGTCGTTATTTTTATTCCCCGCCCATATCCATTCATAAAGCACATTATTCGACTGAGAGCTTAACAAGACGTTAAAACAAATTTAATATTATTATTTTAATGATACCGATTCCTCCATTGTTATGTATTTAAAATATTTTGTAATCAATACTTGGTTCAATCCATAATTGTATAAAATGTAAGCGTGGGTGTAATAATTCAAACGAAACATTGAGTTTGTGTTTGTTGTTGAAAATCTGTGGTAAAAAAAAATTCTTTAACGTTCTCATGAACGTTCTACCAATGTTTCATTTTCCTTATTTAATTTTTATTAATGTTGTTGCGGCTGTGCAGTGACACTTACATTCAAATATTATTTTCTTCTATATTCATAAATAATACATTGACTAGTATTTTTGAGCTTCAGAACATTGAGCGCAGAAAACAAATCTGCTTATTTATTGATATTATGATTATACGTAAAGATTTATTTTATTTTCTTTTCTTTTTCTTTTTAATAAAATACGTAGTTTATCTAATTGTTATTTTCAATTTGATTACGGTGAACTGTTTTCAGAGCGGTTTGTTGCTTCGATAATAGCTTGTGCATATTATTTAATTTAGTTTATTTTGGAATGACGTTATAAATTGAGAATTTTATGATAAAGGATTTTGTTTTATTATTTAATTAATTTTAAATGCATTTATTAGATACGGCCTTTTCAATCGTAAACCGGGCATAAAAGCAAACGAAATTTATTTATTAATATACGTATATATATATATATATATATATATATATATATATTTTAAATTATTATCAATAAACAATGCACGATCTATTGTAAACTTATGAATAATTATTAACAATAAGAAAATAGGCCTTTAATTCCATATAATATAGTTGCGTTAATATATTAATTCCTAATTATAATGATATATTATTTCTTACATAAAGATACTTTTATATATATATCAATATTGTTATTATGTTAATTATTAATTAGTTTATTACATTATTGATTTTGTAATTAAGTTTTTTTTTTCCCACAATGAATATAAAATTGTGATGGCTTTGAAAGGTAATATTTTTGAATAGAATAGAACTATTCCTGTTTTGAAAAATGTAACAAATATTTAAGAAACATCGATATAAATTTAAAATTTAAAATTTTTCAATTATTTCTTTGTGTATAAAAATGAATTATTAAAAAGAGAATGGAAAAAGCTAGTCTTTTCCTTAAATAACGATTGAAATTGATTTTTACGTAAAAGAAAGAACTTTCTCCAAAATTTGTCTTTTTTACAGACTGGAAGAAAATAAGAATTTGTTCTAATGAAATAATTTATATATATAATTTGTACATAGTGTTTCACAGAACCCATAAAGTGAAAATATAAAATTATTATTATTACATGTAATATATAGATATATATATATATATATATATATATATATATATATATATATATATTATTGTTTTACAAAATTATCTTAAGAATATCTGAAATTGTAATAAAAGCTATTTATTTATAGGTACTTGCTTTTAGCATCGTAGCTCTTTTTGTTATTTTAGTAATTTTCTCGATTAGTGAGCATATTACAAAGTTACGTAATGACACATAATTTATCGTACTGTTTGTTATTATTCCTCTTTATTCGATTTGATGACAGTTGGCGGAGGAGGAAAGGGAATTTAAGTCTTCGGATTATGTTTCTAGAATTGGTAATATTATTTATTTACCTTTTTTTGTTTTTATCTTTGTCAATAGCGTCTATCTAATTGTTTAATTTACTTTTTTGAACTCGTGCATTTTTCTTTATCTGATTTTATGTATAAATTTAGAATAATTCGTAATATAATCGTAGTAATACCGTACCTTTATAGCACCATTAAACCTTTTACTTTTTTACTTTTATTAAAATCGTGATTAATCGACATATTAACAACGTTTGCCGAATAACATTTCAATATTCTGCCTTATTATACAATTTTTAAAGACAATGATTTTACATGTATTATTTTTAAAAAAAAGAAAAAACAAATCATTTTAATGGATGGGCTTGTATTGCCAAAAACAAAAACTTATTCAAGTCCTAAACTATGAGTTTATCTTTGATCTGTACATTTAATATCCGAGAAAATTCAAATATAACATGAATACATGTTTATAAAATTTGGTGTAATACGAGTGAAACTATATGTTTGATCTTATAAAAGCGTGTTTTCTAAAATATTATATTTTACAACATGTACGCCTCAAAGTGTGTAACCTATATTTTTTTTTTTTGATTAATTTCATTGATAGATGAATTAATTGTGAAGAAATATAGATAAAATTATTATTGTAAAATAATAATTAAATTATATAATAAAAAATAATTATAATAATAATAATATTAATAGTAAATAGTATAATAGTAAAATGTAATAGTAATAATAAGTAATAAATTAATAATAATAATGAAATAATAAGTAAATTATTGTATTGGATGGTTAAATGCTCTTGACACCCACACACACCCGCGTGTGCGCGCGCGCGCGCGTGTATATATATATATATATATGTACAATTGATCAAGTGAATCATACATTTAATTTTTATTGCAATTTTTTTTTCTTTTTCAAATTTGGATTTTAAATACAGAGTGTAGAATACGTTATCATGGAATTTAAGATATCTAAAACTGATGAATATACCGAAGCAAATACAGATTTGCTTTATAATCGATGACGGATTTGGTAAAAGTATATACATAAATTTTTATTACACGCTTATTTTAAAAAATTTTGTTTTATAATGCCGAATTCACGTTTTTCAGTTAGTTTTAGGTTTTAAATAGTATTATACAATCATGTATAAAATATAATTGGCTTTAGTGAATAACATAGAATTCTATATATATTTTACAAATGAATTTAATCTTTTCATTATGACGAAATCGTAAACTAATTTCTAATTATTTAAAATCGTTTAAGAAGTACCTTGTGTTTGTATATTATAAAAATTTATCAATCATTATCATTGTCACGAATTTATAAGCAACGATGTACTACTGGAATGTAAATGGAATATTCCAATTAAAAAATGTAGTATTTATTTTGTAAAGAATTTCAATAAGTAAATATTATCATTTAAAGTACTATAATAATGTATTATGCATCATCTCATTTTATTACTACTACTACAATTATGTAAATATTAGAAAAAATTTTACTTTTAAATAAATTAATTATTTTCAATTAAGATTAAGCTATATATTAAGATATAAGGCTTTACTAAAATTAGCAATATAGTAATGCTTTTTATGCGCTTCGTTATTATCCGAATTTGTCTTAATCTTTTCATTAGTTAAATGGAGTTAAATGAGTAATACGTATTATTAAAAGAAATGAAATATTTTGTTACGAAAACTTAGAGGGGTTATTAATAATTATAAGAGGAGGCAGTAGTAAAGCTGTAAAATTAATTGTATATTACAATTTGTTTCGCAAATCAATACAACTTTGTATAATTTAGTTTACAGATTTTAATTACCTTTGTTTTGAAAAAGCGTCAGATTATTACATATACATACGCAATTTGTCAAATGTGCCATAATTTATTAATGATTATTCAGTATCGTCCTAGAATAATTTAGTACGAGTTAAAAACAAAAACAAAAAAAAAAAAAATAAAATTAATTTAAACAGGACCCTTAAAATTGCTTAGAATACGATTTTACAATATTTTAGAATGTTTTAGAATATTTTAGAATATACAACAGTTGTTTATCTAGTAAGATTGATGAGACAAGTGTCAGTTTTTGAGGATTGTGATGGGTACGGCGAGCTTGACAGATACATGAAAAATGTATTAAAAGAGAGATAGGATATGGCATGATAAGAATAGATATTGATAAAGGATGCACGAAAGAACTGTTGTGATTATGGGTGGACAACTTGATTTAGTCGTGACATTAAAAAAATACTCCAGTAAGTATTAGGAATTGTATAATCTGGCAATTCCGACATTCTTGATCGAGTTGTTTATTTGTTTTTTGTTTTTTTTTTTGTTTTTTTTTTTTGGATATTAGCAAACACAAGAAGTCAAATTAGTTAAGAGATTAAAATGTTTATAATATATTTTGAATATATTATATCTTTATCCATACAATTGTATGTAATAAAGAAATGATTATTGAATTATGTATAATAAAAGCTATTATGGAAACTTTGAAAAATGTGAAGCAATATTTGCAAAGGCTCGTTTTTCAAGTCCTCTACTATTTTTCCATTTCTTTATTTATTCGTTTTTACATTCAGGCATTGTACATGCTGCTTAAATTATTTTATTCGGCCGCTAGAGTGACGGCTATTACATTACAATGAGCAACTTAGTGGTTAGTGGTAGGAAGATAGTTTCTTGAAATTGGGACGTTTTCTAATATCTATGCAAGCTCCAGTCGATAAGATGATTTTACCAATTGAGGGAATTTCTATTGTGAGCGATAACTTTGATAATTCATCCCCTCGACTTTCATAGCACAATTTTAATTTATTCGTTTTTTCATTTCTTTGCCCCCCCCCCACCCCACCTCCACCCTCTCCCCCCTCCCCCCTACCATTCCATTACACGCAATATAGTATTTCCCATTATATTTGACTTTATTGTATTTACTTGATTAAACAATATTGCCTTGAGACAACGAGTATTTATGGTGTCAAGAATGGTAGTAAAACACTGCGACTGATTCGTGCATGTAGTTACTATTATCAGATGGCCATTACTTTTCAAATACAATCAGGAAGTTTTCTATTCTTCATTAAAGTAACACGAAGGTTTTTTTAAGAAAACCTACATAGGTGATAAACAGTATTATCACTAGACATAAGGCACTATAATTTTTCATTTGAAATGAAATGGAATGGTTGACATTTTTGCAGAAACTTTGGTGAATTCGTGGCTTTTGGCATTCAATCAGCTTTCAGTATTTGAGTCGAAGTCATTGTCGTGCCCAGTTGTTGACCCGCTTTGTCAACTTTCAAGCACGCGATCGCATGTCACGATCTGTTATTCTCATGCTCTGTATTTTTTCCCTATTTTTCCTCCAAAATTAGTTCAGTCATTGAAATAGTTTACGATCGTTGGTTGACGTTACATGCTATTGAGTTTTTCCCATTAAAACAATTAAAATCTTTCGTTTGAACTTTCATACCTTTTGATATGCGCTTGTTTACGTTGCGCGCGAGTGCGAGCGAGACAACCATGCATGTGCCAGTCTGTTGTAGATAAATCAAGAATGGTACGGCATATGTAAAGTTACATCTAGTTTACTGTAATTAATCTTAAAGAGTGATAAAGCTCAATGTTTTAAATATTATTACCATATTTGATACGGCGATACAAAGTAACGAACTGTTTCAACTACGTAGAGCTGATACTTGCTAAACTTATGCCTCTAGTCATAAATTTCAAGTTTACAATGTTGGCACGTAATGAAAATTTCTATTTTGAATTCTAAGAATAAATTATTTTATTTCTAAAATTCACAAAAAAAAATATAATAAAAGTGTATGAAAATTGTGCAAAAATTTTGCAAAACTTTCTTATTGCATTCGAATTTATTAATTTCAAAATTATGGAAAAATTGTAATATTATTTGTTTACTTACATAATGAGATGTTAATACTCTTATGTTATTATACAATTTATTTATCAGCGAATGACATTATGTAATAGTAATAGTAATAGTAAACGGCCAATTTATTTATTGAAATTATATCATCGTAAGGGCAATCATTGTAAAATATATTATAAATTGTTATAAAAAACTATTAGAAATTTATTTCCAATACAAGGAACGTGTGTACAAAGTTTTTCAATCTAAATTACATCTTTATTATACATAAATCAATTTCAATAAATATTTGATTTAAGGAATAAAGTAGATGTGTCATTATTAAATGTTTAAAAACTTTTTGCCAAATATTTAAATGTATTTTACACTATGTATTTTTCATTTATTCAATGATTAAATACCAAATAGACTGAAATCTTACATCCAAATGTAAAAAGAAGATGAATTCCTAGGCAATGGATTTAGCAAAGCGATAATAAAATGTAATATATCATCCAATCTTCAAAGTAATTTATTAAATAATTTTGCCAAGGTCATTTTCATTACAATTGCTTGCAATTTATACCTATTTTGTGCAACGATATTACATTCTTCAAGAATTAATGTAACGTTTGAAAATATTATAATTGAAATACATTTTGCTTTTATTCAGGAACAATCGCACAAATCGTATAGGCCGCTATGTGTCCTCACATTCCGTTGGAATTACATGATACATCAATTGGATCCCATGGGATATCATCTGCTTAACGTTATTCTGCATATTGGAGTTTGCCTCTTGTACTTCAGGTGGGTACTGTATATATTCTACGTATAGGCGAATATTTCGAGTTGTGCTGAATGAGCGCGTAGGCGTAGGTAACTATATTGATCGGCAAGTCTGCTGGTTAATTCAGACCTGCTATTCTATATTTTCTTTTTCTAATTTGAAAAGAAATATGTAAAAAGAAAATGCAAATTGAAACATTGGTAGAGCGCAGTAAAAAAAAAAAAAAAAAGAAGAAAAAAAAAAAATTGTTGAAATTCGTTGAAAATCTGGAAAATGAAATTGCTGGTTATTCATATTGCGAGCATTCAGTGATACTTATTGAAGAAATGAATAGTACTTTTTAATTAATTTTTTTTTTTTTTGTTTTCAAACGGACTGAAAAGATTTGCAAATTATGTAAGGATTAAATAATAGTGATTTTTGTAATTTTAAGCAATTGAAAGGGTTTCGATATATTACTTTAATTCTCCATACAATAATGTACATAGATTATACATTCAAAGCGTAAACTTAATTAATTAATTTTAATATCAAATACATTGACCCTCTGTTTTTCTACGGAAGCATCCTTTCATATTATATATTATAATTTTCATATATACATATCAATGATATTATATAAAGATTAAATTTACAATTTGACATCGTATTAAAATTTTAACTTTTACAAGCAAATTTTGAAAGACGGTAAAATAGCTTTTATCATGAATCGGCGAATTACTTAAAATTATATATTACAAATATAAAATGGTGAATTAAAAAATCTTCAATCAATATGAATATTTTTATATTCTTATTTTTCACATCTCATTTAGATTCAGAAATTTGTTCTTTAAGATATTATATGTATAAACCTTATTTACCATGATCCGTGTCAGTTGGCATTTTTTCTTATTTTCCATCACTATTTTACATCTCGATTTTGCATCAAATATATCTGGAGCTCTTGCTTGTATGCTACTTTTCCCAATTCTAATTTAAAATTCTTTTCTGGTATTCGTCTTATTTTGCGTAATGATTTCGGATTTTCAAGTTTTTTTTTTTCCTCTTTTTTTTTTCTTCCAGTAAACTCTGCACGTCGTTGTTTTATTTGATATTATTATGAATCTTGCTCGTCCCAATCCACGTGTTTCAATTATCTTTACATCAACATTATTTATCGAATTCGAACAATTGCTTATTTATGTTATCACTAAAGATAGTATGCTGAAAGGACTTTTTGTAATTTTAATTAAAATCAATCTTTACTATCATTGCTGAAAAATACTATATCAGTGTTAAATTTAAAAATTAATTTTCATCATATTAATTATTTTACACTAATTATTTATTTTATTGTCTTATATTTAATTTATTAATATTAAATGAATATATTGTTGGCATTATTGACGATTGATTAGGATCACCATAAACTAGTCAAATGAACTGAAAACTCATCTATTTCAATTATTTAGAATCTTTATAATTATCTTGAATTAGGTTATTATGCTAATTATAATATTTTGTTAAGATAGTAGTTTTTACGATCATTGTTCTTATGTGGATACTGGGCCCCGGATAGGTTTTGGTATCTCGACCCAATTTCAAATGCATTGAATTAAGATTCTCATTACTTATAACACCATTGTATCCGCCCCGATTAAGCGCTTAACGCTCTAGTTGCGACGAATATTTAATTTATTAAGATACTATAGCTTTGTACATTTTTAACCAAACGGATGGTCGTTAGAATATTGAATTAAAATATTGGATATTATTAAAATTTGAAGAGACATTAAAGAGTTACAAGACAAATCTATGTGAAATTTAAAGAGAAAGAACAGCGATACAGTAAAGACTGTCTTTTATTCGAAATTTAAAGTATCTCACGATAGTTAACCATAGTGTATTAAATTCTGAATACAACCGAGCAATAAAATGCAATTTTATTATCTCACTATTTAGGAAATTATGAATTCATTCGCGATACACATTCGACTGAAAGAAAAAGGAAAAAAAAAAAAACAATTTGTTGCCTGAATACATACTTTGAGATTTTCCATACTTTAAAACGGATCATCTTAATGTAGCCTAGAAATCTCCTATGAAAATCTTAATCATTTTACAATATCTGACTTTTATGACTTATTAAATAATTACACTTGTATCTGTCTTTATTCATTTTTATTGCAAACGTTTTTTCATTTTATGTAAAAATTGAGCTAAACCGATGAATTGTAATTTAACTGAAAGCTAATAATACCTGCAACGGATACTTCAGTGTAAATAATTTATTAACCATATTTTAATTTTGAAAAATTATTATTTAAATGAGTTTGTCGATTCAGCCATGCGAAATATATATCCATTAAAAACGATATATACAATATTGTATAATTAATGCAGTAATAATAAACGGGATTCTACGTGTTAGCATATTCGATCAATTGTCAACTCTCTTTTATGTGTGTTTATAAGGGTATTATTAATTAATTATAACAAGTTGAATTAGAATTAATTGGAAACAATTATTTTGTCAAAATAGCTTTATCTTACAACTTCAAATGTATCGTTACATTTTCGTTGGCACGAAATTCTGGTAAGATATTATGAATCAACATATTAAGTCGCTTTTAAGAAACAATTTCTGCTGCTAATTACAATTTAAAAGTACATTGCTTTCTTTTATCCGTGGCCGACTTCAATGTAATAATATTGAAGTTATTGAATCTCAAGTTTAAGATATTCAGTTTTATATTACCTGCTGAATTCAGGAAGTTCGATATTTTCGCTGAAATAAATAATTCTATAGATTTCGCATAATAAATTATTTATATTTAATATCTATTTGAAGTATTTGATGATATCTTCGAACCGTTATTAATTCGCCAATAACGAAAACTAAGTTTTTCAATATTACTTTGAAAATATTGATTTTATTCGATTTCATTCAATATTATCGCGTATTTGCTTAACTGCAATCATTATGAATGTGGAATCGTTTGTGAGAATTTTCTAAATTTTATTCATTTCATCATTCACATTTATTTCGACTCTTATTTTACGGTGATTAAATACTTTAAAGTTTTTTTTTTTTACTCTATTTATATAATGTAATTTAACTTTTTATTAATACGTGTATTTAAATACTTTAAAGCATAGTAATTTAAATAATGGCTAAGAAGGTTATGTTAGATTTTTTTTTTTTTTTTTTTTTTTTTGCTAATTATCAGCAATTAATTTTATTTATGGTCTTTGGTAATTCGTCATTTTGAAATTCGTTCGTGAAATTTTGTTCATGAATATTTTATTGTTAAGATAGTATCTTCCCTCTATACTGCGTATGAATCTACTTGAATAAAATCGTGTATATTTATTAGTTTCTTTTCATGTATGATCGTTTATATATTATGAGCCTTTTGATTGATCGAAAGGTCAATTGAAGGTCGTTTGATTGATCGAAATTTTTGTTATTTCTGAAATAATTATTATTATTATTATTATTTTTTCTTTCATTCGTGCGGATTAAAGGGATTAAATTGCAAGTACGCGCTACAGAGTGATTCCTATCAATTTATAGAAGATGTGACGTTTTCATTTACATTATTTTGACAATTAATTTAGCACCACTAATTATAAGGATTTAACGAAGAGGAGGGTAATTATACATGCGAAATTTCAGTGATGAGAAAATTAAATTGACGCTTCAAGTATACAAGCATAAAATGTTAAAGTAAATTATAAAATAATTGTTATGCTTCTTTTATATTTCTGTTAAGTCTAAATTAATTCTTCGTATCATCGTTCGTGGTTAAAAATTAGTTAAGTACGTTAAAATTATGAAATTTGGAATAAATTGAGTTAGTCGTTGATTGATAAATTTATAAAGGATTGCGATGAGAAGCCGATGTTTGTAATTGAAGTAGTGAAATAATTTAAAAAAAAATTTTTTTCTAAATAATATTACAATATAATGATAACAATAATAATAATAACAACAACAACAACAACAACAACAACAACAATAATACAAAATTTTGTTTACAACTTTAGTTAATTAATTTAATTTTTATGCAGTTTAGTAATATATTTAACGGATGATTTTATCGAGCTTTATTTTAGCAAAAGTGAAATGAGAATTTCGACAAATTCATAATAATTTGTGTTATTTTTTATGATGAACCGATAAAGTTTAATGAATATTCCAATAAGTTGGCCAATACTTTATGAGTGCCAGGTTATCAATAAAAGTTACTTACACGTAAAATTAATGTTTTAATATCTATAGGGCAATAATCTCTTGGAAAAAATATTTATTTTAGAAATGGTAAATAATCGTGAAAATGATTAAAACAATGTAATTGTAGATTCTCGGGTAGAATATTTTCATTTAACATTATAAAATCTAATAATACAAAAGCTAGAGAAGATGAGCGACCAAATGATCAGTTTCATAATAACGACTTGTAGTTTTTCTATTTTAAATGTTCTTTATCAAGCTTTTCATATTCCGTGGATTGTAAGTTTACGTTTACTTTATCACCCTCGAGCGCGTACAGTCAAAGTAAAGTAATTAAAAGCGTTTGCATTTGCTATTCTAGAGACACGTCCCTATATATTAACGCCCGCGCCCATACGTATACATACACATCGTCATCGTTATGGTCATCGTCATCGTCATCCTCATCGTCATCGTCATCGTCATCATGTCATGTCACGTAAACTTCGAAGATTTCAACAAATATTATAATTCTAAAGGGAATTTGTGTTAGTTTAATGCTCGTTAAAAAACACGTGTTTTTCATCAGGATGTCTTACACTGCACAAATCCTTTGCTCTTCAATTTTCTCGGCCGATGAAGCAAGAGATACAGCGAACGCCGTTCCTAATCATAGCAAATGCCCGAGTTTCGCTTATGTTATCTAATGTTATTTAATCGATGAATTGTTAATATTTGAGAGAAAGTGCACGCTGTAGTGTGTAGAGTGGAGCGGGGCCGGAGTAAGCTCCTTTTTATTCTTTTTATTATATTGTCGAGCCTAGATCGCTCCTCGTGCACTTCATCTCTGGCCCTTCGGTGCCCTTTCATCCACTTCGCAGCCGCGAGTCGATGGCAAATTCTAATATGCGACATCTCCCTTAGTAGTTGAGCCAACGAGTCGGCGAGGCTCCCTATATGCGCGTCTACAAGTTGTTCGCGTTTTCTTTTTCCGTTATTTTTTTGCGGCGAGTACGTACTCTTAAACAGGGCTAAGTGGGGTCCTGCTCTATCTTTCTCTTCGGCTTTTCTTTCATTTCCATTGCGTTTCTCGTGGCTAAAGATCGAGTGTTTACTCGCGAGATAACACAGAATGTCCGAGTCTTTTCGTCATTTTAAGGGAGAAAATAATTTGCTTAATTGCGCATAGGATGGTAATTTGATACGGTAAAAACGGTAATAGTAACGATAAAACCTAGAAGCGAGGATAAGCGAAAGTAGCGGTACGTAAGGTCTTCGTTTATAATAAGTGATGCAAAACTCTAGCACCGTACGTAGTGGTGAAGTAAAATTATTATTACAATGGATAATAATTTTGCAGGAATATTTATGGCCCTGAGTGAGCAATAAAAAAAATCACTCCATCGCACGTTCACACTATTATCATTAAGGCAGATGAAAGATCGGCAATCGATCAGTGCGCGTGCGCGATCAAAATACTAGAGCTAAACATATTCTTTCGTGTATGCGTCGCAAAGACAAGAGATGGAGGGTATGTACAGGGTCGTGATAAAACGGTTACGAGACAGCAATGCGTGCTTATCGACAAGAACGAAAGGAGTGCGTTGACACAAGAATAGTATGGCTACATAAAAATTATATTCATTAGAGCTTAGTATCACTTTAGAGTGTCTGGAATGAGCGAAATTTTCGAAATTCCTTACGGAAAAACAACGAAGAGCATCTTTGTAATATGTGCAAAGTGGCGTAATTGCGCATCTTTAATCGGATTTTTTATCGATACACCGGAGCTGCCACGTACTGCTTAATTTGAATTCAGATTTTGCGGTGAAATGACGATAAAGATTATTTGACAAAACGGAGGGGAATGGTTAAATAATTTTTTGCTGTTGGACAAATGAATGAAGTCAAACGTATTTTCAATTTGTATAAAGCCATTTAATAGCTAATTATGTTGCAGTATGAAATAAATACATTCAACATTTATCGAATGTTGAAACAGAGCTGCATGTAATGTTTATAAGTATATACATTTGAAGGTACATAGCGGGAATGCCCCGAGACATCAAAAGTACGAGATTAAAAGAATATTTCACTCTACGTAGTCGGTATTGTATGTATACGCTCATACGTGCATTATTATTTGCCATTTTACCATCCTAAAATCAAAATATTTGAAACATAGATAAAATGGCTTTGAGCAAAACTCGAGCAAATCCTACTCACAACGAACTACTGACATGTCTATAAGCGCCCCTTGTAAAATTATCCATGATTTTTCTAACAAATACAAATACGCTTACGGTGGTTTAATAACTTTAAGTGCATCTGTGCTTGTTGGAATTTTATGCAACATTGCAGATGCATCGCACAACATGGAATGATTGAAATTATTATCTTATCAATAGTGGACGTGCAATAGATCCAGTGTTGCGTAAATTTTAAATACACCAGGTTCGTATGTTGTGTTCATATGTGTGAAGGAATGGTTTTGCGAAAGACTGTCGCAAAATAAATATCCTGGTTAAAAAAAAAAAAAAAAATAGAAAAGAATTTTACGAAATTACAGTTACCAAATTGACAGTAATTTTAATGAGACGTAATTACTTAAATTTATGTTTATTGCTTTAAGCTCATACCCACGGTGTATTTATGCAGTGAGTGTAATTGATACAATTTGTTGTTTTTTTCTTTCGCCAATAATTTAACTTTTTTTTTTTTTTTTTTTGTTTTATGTAAAAACTTTTAATAAAAGGTAAGACAAATTTTTTCAAGTCGTAATATCTTTTTTCTCTCCACCTGTAACATTTAGCGACTAATTTTTACAATTAATAAAAATTGGAATTGTAAATGGGAAGGAACTTATAGTAAAATATTGTTTATTCGTATTGATTGATTAGAGAAGTGGAGGTTCTTGAAATAACAGCTCGTGCAATACCTACTTGGCAGTGTTAATGAAAATTTGTTCATTACGTAATTAGTTTTATTAGACAATACAAATAATTCCATTAGCGAATGATGGATTAATAAAATATTTAAGTTGCAATATTACAATCTTCAGAATTTTTACTAAAAGAATGCACGTTTTCCATTTTAGGACATGTTTGATGTTTTTACCAGACGTAGCAAGTTTCGTATCTGCTCTTCTATTCGCTGTTCATCCCATACACACGGAGGCGGTAAGCCGAGCTTTATTCGACAATTTATATTCATGCTCTCGCTCACTTGGCGACACGATTAAAAACAATGGTTACGTTCTAGGTTACGGGAGTTGTCGGAAGAGCGGAAACGTTATCGTCCTTATTTTATCTGGCAGCTTTAATAACATATACTAAGTGTTGCAGAAGTAAGAGATGTACAGGTGAGCACGTTTAGATAGTGTAAGCGGGGTAAATGAGGCCCGCTGTGTAATTTTTTTTTTTATCGCTATACGCCACCTCACACGCACACGCACACGCACACTCACACGCACACTCACACGCACACGCACACAAAGCTCACTAACCAATACTAACTGTCTTACTTTGTTTACTAACTGACGCGTACCAGGATGGCGATCATTAATAATGTCGATGTTCTTTGTATTCATCGCCATGCTGTGCAAGGAGCAAGGAATCACGGCCACGGCGGTCTGCGTTTTGTATGAAATTTTTGTTGTACAAAGGGTAATGAGATTAAGTATTAACTATTCTCGGGCAGGCGGGGATGAAGTGCGACGCCAAGTTGTAAGACTTTTCCTCTACTCTCCTTCCGCAGGTTAGAGCTATGGATATTATATTAGCGGTGAAGTCGGCCTTCGATGGTAAAAAGATTTCGCCGACCTGGTCGAGCGAGGGTACGAAACGTCTGACGGCTGTTACCCTCGTGACCTTCAGCTTGTTAATTTTAAGATTACACGTAATGGGTTCGAAGTTGCCAGTATTTACCAGGTAATCCTCACAGTTTACTTTCACGTGCAAATACAAACGGGATGAATCGACGAAAGCCAAGGTCAATTACAATTTTACGATTTAGTATGCACGGTTAACTTATTAAATAGCTTTTGATAGGTGACTTATCAATAATCTCCATCAATACTCTCCAATCCATCAATAAACACGATAGGGCCATGTTGTAACGTAGCTCCTTACATCAAAGATTTTCAATCGATTAATTTACGTTACATTGCGACACTGGCTTCCGTGGACATTCATACCGAGTATCGTTGAGTATTATCGCTTAGCCCGATTGCGATTGCACTTTTACATTTACCGGTAAACTTGTGCAGTTGCATTTATCGCGTGGCGTAATTTACAATTGCCTTTCTCATTAAAGCGAGACGCGGTAGCGCGTTAACGTTACTTTGACACGTTTTGCTTTCAGATTTGACAATCCAGCATCGGTAGCTTCGACACCGACGAGACAGTTAACGTACAATTACTTGGCAGCCGTGAACCTCCGGTTGCTATTCCTTCCAATCGACTTGTGTTGCGACTGGACGATGGGAACGATACCGCTGCTAGAAACTTTATTGGACGTTAGAAATGTAGCTACGATCGCGGCTTATACGACGGTGGTAGGACTTTTATTCACAGCTGTTTTAACGCGTAGTAGACAAACGTCGATAATAATCATAATGGTTTGTACCTTTCACTTTATAATAATCACCCTTCGCACCCCTCTCTTCCATCCAATCAATTTCCCCTACTATTATGAATCTTTCTTCTTATTCACTTATTACAGAGTTTGGCAATGATGGTTCTTCCATTTCTTCCTGCTTCGAATCTATTTTTTCCCGTTGGATTTGTCGTGGCCGAGAGAGTCTTATATGCACCTTCTATGGGTTTCTGTATGCTCATTGGATACGGCGCGCACATACTTTGTGAGAAAAGGTAATCAAAGATAATATAATAATAACCATCTCGATAAAGTTCCATTTCATTCATAATTTTGAGAAAATTCGTTTAAAAAAATTATCCAGAATCGAGAATTAATCATACCTTTTGTTGTTTATGTTTTTTTTTTTTTTTTTTTTTTCTTTTTCTTGGCTTTGTTTCAGTAAAAAATTATTCACGCTTCTCCTATTGGTGCTATTGGTGGCACACGCGACAAAAACTTATGTGCGCAATTATGATTGGTTGGACGAGTATCAGATATTTATGTCTGGACTTAAAGTCAATGATCGAAACGCCAAGCTTTTTAACAATGTTGGCCACGCACTGGAGAGTCAAGGTCGTTTTAAGGAAGCTCTGAACTTCTTCAATATGGCTGTACAGGTCCAAGGCGACGACATTGGTGCTCACATTAACGTCGGCCGGACTTACAATCATTTGAAAATGTTCAAGGAGGCCGAGGATGCTTACTTAAAGGTGAGCTTTAATAATCTCAATGCGTGAACGTTCGAACTTCGACATTATTATGACTTTTTACAAGTTTTTAAATTCCACGATTAATTAATATGCGTACAATCATACGGGCCCTATCCTTGAAGCATATTTGTAATGGGCATAATTATAATGGAGTTTCTCTTCTCCCTCCTCAAACTCGCCTAGTTTCTGTAATGTAAAAGCCAATCCAAAAACCGAAGTCCAATGGACGATTGGATATATTTTAATAAAAAAAAAAAAAAAAAAAAAAAAAAAAAAACTCGTCGTTTAGGGCTCTGTTACACTTGCTCGCGAGGAGTCGAGCCAACAAATACGATGAACAAAGTAGACGAGGACGACAAAAAGATCGACGCAATTTAACGACAC
Organism: Ceratosolen solmsi marchali; assembly: GCF_000503995.2. Classification (NCBI taxonomy): domain Eukaryota; kingdom Metazoa; phylum Arthropoda; class Insecta; order Hymenoptera; family Agaonidae; genus Ceratosolen; species Ceratosolen solmsi. The sequence goes on from NW_011948435.1 coordinate 1,586,390, forward strand.
GTCCTTATTATTTCCAGGCGAAATCATTGTTGCCGAAGGCTAAGCCAGGCGAGTCCTACCAAGCACGAATAGCACCGAATCACCTAAACGTTTTCGTCAATCTGGCCAATCTCATAGCAAAGAACGCCACGAGATTAGAGGAGGCCGATCTTCTCTACAGGCAAGCAATCAGCATGCGAGCGGACTACACCTTAGCGTACATCAATCGTGGCGACGTTTTAATCAAACTCAATCGTACAAAGGAAGCCCAAGAAGTTTACGAACGGGCCCTATTTTATGACAGTAACAATCCGGACATTTATTATAATGTAAGTCATCTCACATAAACCAAACATTGGCTCGACAAGGTGATGAATAATGTAGCTTATGCTTTGATCTGTAGTTGGGCGTCGTGTTTTTGGAGCAAGGCAAGGCCTCGCAAGCTCTGGCTTATCTTGACAAAGCTTTGGAATTCGATCCGGAGCACGAGCAAGCTTTATTGAATTCTGCAATATTGTTGCAAGAGTTGGGTCGCGCGGAGCTTCGTAAAGTTGCCAGAGAACGGCTTTTAAAATTGCTGAGAAAGGTAATTTTACAGCACGAGGGTCTGTGTATGAATAAATTAATAAAATCTCGCGCTCAGCTCGTTTAGATAAAATACTATTCCATGATTATTTAATGCATCTGAGAAAGCTATTATATAAGCTTTCGACCGCCTGTCAAAATGTGAATTAACTTTTATTCGAAACGATTTTTATTTTTTGTTATTTGTTTGCTTTCTTTCTTTCTTTCTTTCTTTCTTTCTTTCTTTCTTTCTTTATTTTATTATTATTACTATTGTTTATTATTTATTATTTATTATTTATTATTATTTATTATTATTATTATTATTATTATCATTATTATTATTTATTTATTTATTTATTTATTTATTTATTTATTTATTTATTTATTTATTTATTTATTTATTTATTTATTTATTTATTTATTTATTTATTTATTTATTTATTTATTTATTTATTTATTTATTTATTTATTTATTTATTTATTTATTTATTTATTTATTTATTTATTTATTTATTTATTTATTTATTTATTTATTTATTTATTTATTTATTTATTTATTTATTTATTTATTTATTTATTTATTTATTTATTTATTATTTTTCATTAAATTCTCATGCTAATTCTATCAATAGCACCAATGAATTTCAAATAAAATCGAACTTTGGATTAAGGGAATTGAACAAATTTTTCGAAATCCATATGAATGAAAATTTGTCGGCCATTCATGCAGGATTCGAATAACGAGAGGGTCCATTTTAATCTTGGGATGCTGGCAATGGACGATCATGACAGTGAGAGCGCAGAACGATGGTTCAGAAATGCCGTTGCGTTGAAAGAGGACTTCAGGTCAGCCCTTTTTAATCTTGCCTTGTTGTTGGCCGACGAGCAGCGTCCATTGGAGGCTGCTCCGTTTCTGAATCAATTAGTCAGGTTTCATCCGGATCACGTGAAAGGTCTAATTTTACTCGGCGACATTTATATTAACAACATCAAGGATTTGGATGCGGCTGAAAATGTACGTACTACTTCATTCATTAACTTTCATTAGCTCTCGAGCGATTATTGCTTTCTCACTTTTTTTTTTATTTTTATTTTTTTTTATTTTATTATTTTTTTTATTTATTTCGTCACGTGCTTATGACGTCGTGGCTCGTAATGTTATTATTATTGTCTGTAGACATTTCCTTGCAACTATAAGGGATATGAGCATAATATGTTATCATTTTATAGATTCAGTTTTAAAATATTAATCTCTTAATGTTTCATCCGCCATGTTGGCTTAATACAATAATAATTTGAAATTAGCAATTTGGATTTTTCACTTTATTTCAAATTTAATTTTTTTTTTTTTTTTTTTTTTTTTTTTTTAATATTAATTTAAATAACGTTAAACGATATTTGTGTGAGAAGTTAAGCAATATCATTACTTTTGAACTTCTTCTTTGCTCTATACATCATTCTACTTGTTTAAAAAAGTCTTGCTTTAATTATATGTATACATGTATATGTGTATATGTGTAGATGGATATTTTTGTGGTACAAAAATAAAATAATTGAAAATAATTTTGCACTAATTAAAAGTTTGTACTCTTTTCAATTTAAAAAACAAAAAATCCTTTCTTTTTTCATAAAATATACGCTATAGAAATATACCTTAGTAGTATATACCTTTTAAGAATTTAAATTTAAAAAAGATTTGAAAATATTAGATACATTTAAAATTCGCTTATCGAACAATCAGTTTAAATTTTTTATTTTATATTTATTTATCGTTAACTCTTTTTTCTGAATCTAATGTTATACACATTGATATCCCAACTCTATTATATTTTTAAAATATACTTCACATTTCAATAATTTTCATTAACAATAAAATTCCCAGTATTTGTAATTATACAGACGCATATAAAACATTTATATATATATATATATACACTTTATTACATAAACTTTTCGTTGTGATCTAAAGTATAAGAATTGGAGATTTCATTACTTTCTTCCGTACATTCTATAAACTTACTTTTTAAATCTTCAGAAATAGTTTTGAGTGGCAGAAAAATTATAGTTGAAGAAATATTTTACTCGGCACTTTTGTTTTTTGTGATATGTTTCAGAAATCTGTATTGTTCGATCATTTATCTTATTATTTTCTGTCCTTTGGAAACTTATGATACGTTACCAGTTATTCCATACATTTATCTTTCTGTCCTTTGGAAACTTATGATACGTTACCAGTTATTCCATTTCATTTTTAAATAAATAATATTAGTTTTTTTTTTAAGATTCTTTGACAAACATAACAGCATCAAATCTTTAAAAAAAAAAAAAAAAATCGTTTATTATATATTAACGTATCAATTTTGATTAATAGTTCTTATTATTTCCTAAATCACGTATTTATTCATTCAATAAGCGATAAATTATTCGTTTTCATAATATTTCCATATAATTAAGTATTTTAGATGTTGCTGAAAAATGTTTAAATTACGTTAAACTATTGTTTTTTCAAGATTTTTTTTCTCCTGCGGACTCTTACGGTTCGATTTAATTTCATAAAAAAATTCAAGATTATATTCTATGGTTATCGAATATAGGGATTTTGTGAAAAGTGAAATAGATTAACAATCATTATTATATTTCTGATACATAAAATTTATATCATTGATTTCTATCTATTATAATATAGGGTTGCGAGTGAGTCTGGACTTTCAAATCCTGTTGATTCATTAAAAATGTTTTAAATTCATGCGCTTTGATGTATAAAAATGAAAAATTGCAAATTTAAAGTCAAGGAATCCGTATAACAATATAATATAATAATGACTGCATATATATATATATATATATATATTGGCATGAAAATTTTGAGAGGATTATATGAATGAATAGAGTAAAGAATTTTAAGCTGATTTTACTTTTTAATGTTCAATTCAATTACACTGATAACAAATGGTTAGCATTCGTGAATCGTTTAGTAGTTAAATTTTGGTCTTATTATAATGAAAGTATATATCATTTTTAATGCGAGTTTCAAAACGTTTGAAGAAACTTGTCAGAAACGAGTAAGTGCGTTGTAATTTACATGTAATCATGTATGCAGATAATCAATACTCTATGTGAGTGCATTTTATTTACGAGGAAAGACGATAATTTTTGTACAAAAGTAAAAGAATTTATATCCATCAGTAATATTTATCGCTTCCAGACTAAATTAATAAACTGTCGTTAACAAACATTTAAAAAATTTAACTTTCTGGACGTTGGGATATTATGTCAAGACAATATTCTTTCTTATCCTTTCATACAACAATTTTTTAAAAAAATTTTTCCCACATATTTATATAAAATTATTTTTTATGGCCTTTACCACGGACACATTCGGTCTCGTGTCTCGCGTTTCACATCGCATTTTCATTCCGAGTTTTGTCTTTTCTCGTTTTATTTCTTGTTTGCGCCAATATTTTATCATTAGCATAAATTTCGCAATACATACGTACATATATTGCATTTTTATGAAACCAATCAAAATATTTTCTTTATGATTGACGATTGAAGTTATGATGATAAATTTTTTATTTTTTCCGAGATATAATTTATTGCGGCTTGAAAAGTGTCGATTGAAAATATTACATTATAGACTTTATTTCCTTAATGTTTTTGCTTTTAATTTTCACTTTTAGTTATTTGTTTGAGCGAAGCAAAATTTACTTTTAAAATTATTAATTGATTTTTTCATTAAATACATTTGAAAGTTTACCGCACTATGTCACTCTATCAATATACTTTGTATTTTATTAATTATTTGTGAAACATGAAGATATAGTAATACTTTATATCGTTTTAATTATTACAAGTTATTGGATTCTTAGAAAATTATTAGATAAAATTCCTCTGTTTCATCTAATAAATTGGTTTGTAAATATTTGATTAATTTGCTTATTCCATGTGTTGTAATTGATATTGAGAGTCTTTCATATTATCTTCTTACTAGAAGTTTCTTTAATAATATAACAGATGGAACTTTAAGACTGTATACATAATAATTTATTCCTTTCGATTAATAAATATATATCTTCATATACAAATACTTATTGGAATGAATGGATTATTTCTATAATTGTTATAATGTATTAATTGTTGTTTTGTTTTATGTTAAAGCAATTTATTATTGCTTATAATGCCCAATTTGTAATACAATGCATTACGTTTGATTCACTCGTGATAATCGCTTTTGTTTTCACAAAATTATGTTCTTCAGTTCTTTTAGTTGAACTTCCTTTTAGTCAAATTCCTTATATTTCACTCGACTTTACTAGCATTTTATAACCCTTTCGTACATTCTTAAAGAAGTTTTTTCATATTATAATAAGCTATTTTATCCATTACTCAGACGCTGTTCTTGTTTAATATTAGACCTGACCTAGTTTACAAATCTTCTTCAATTGGATTATGTATATCTACGCTTCGCTATATTTATGATTTCACTTTTATTTATTTATTTATTTTTTTTTTTTAAATATAGACTTTAAATCCAAGTAACTGGTTCTTCATTTTGTTCTCAAACTAAGAAAACTCAGAAATTTTTTCGCTTATTATTTCATAGCTGATGCTCGTTTAAAGAGGCATTAAACATTAATTTATAAAAATGATAGAAGAATACAATTATAATGTTAAATTAGAGGAATTATAAGCTTTTTTTGAAAAAAAAAGCTCTCAGAATCTTATCAGTCTTCTTATAAATTGCCATTATATTGTCATGTTTTATTATGTAATTTTTCTACGTGTTTGATGAACGCCCACGCGCGCATGCAAAGAGACATAATCGCAAACAAACAAACAAACAAACATCAACATTTTACTTTTAATAAAAGTAGTTTACAGTTCATGTAAACATTTTTTTTTTTTTTTTTTTTTTTTTTTTGGTAATAATTGCGCTTAAGCGATTGTAAACACGACAATTCTTCAATGTTAATTCAATTGTATGCCTGCACTTTTTAAAGAAAGCGATAGCTTTTAAAAGGTAGATTTTGGTAAGTGTTTTTCTTTTTTTAAAGAAGTAATATCAGTGGCCGATATGAACATTTTGTATTACTTTCATTTCTAAAAATAAATATATGGAACTGCATGCATATTGTTAAATATTATTATTATATTATTTGCATTATATTGGAGCTTACTTTAATAAGAAAATAAAAAAAAGTGAGAAAAAAGCAAGGGCATGCTTATATAATTTTAATTCTTCTCAATTGCTTCAACGAACGCACATTTGAATTATCTGAAATAAAATGCTCGTAGTTCCGTTAATATTAAGCTCTTGCCTCGCTTTAAGGTAAGAGTAGGTATTTGTGTGACGCTAGCCCCTAACGATGCTTATATGTTGACTCAGGATTTAATTTTTATGAAATATAAATTAATACATAATAAGCTAGAGGTATTATAAAGAGCTTATAATACAAGATTGTGGTGGAGTGGGAAGTGGGGGAGTGGCTTTCAGACGAGAATGTAAATAATGATAAATAAAGCCCAGTCGTAAGAGGCTCCGCGCACATTTCATCATAAAGTTGAGCATTAGATTCGAGTCCAATAGGCCTCGGGTAGGAGCAGGTACATCCCTCCTTCCCTCTCGTAACTCATCATCATCCCTCGAATTCAAGCCCAAGATTCGCGAATCTTGAGTATCCGAGCAGTGGCATACCTAAATGCTAAAGACGCGCCCGACTTTTTTTGGTTACCACAGTGCTACCGGCGAATCCTTCAGCTGGATCCGAGCAATATCCAGGGCCTGCACAACCTCTGCGTGGTTATGGTGGAGCGAGGTAGACTGGGGATGGCCGAGCAGTGCCTCGAGAGGGCGGCGGTCTTAGCGCCCCAGCAGGACTACGTGCACCGTCACCTGGCCATCGTGCGCGCACGCATCAGCAGACTGCCGAAGGAGGTGCTGGCGGTCGGACAGGAAGACGGCCTCTTCGACGACGGCCTCTGGGTACACCGTCATGTGGCAGCCCCCAGCCAGCATAAGTCCGAGTCCCAGGAGCAGCCGCAGCAGCAGCAGCAGCAGCAGCAGCAGCAGCAACAACAACAACAACAACAACAACAACAACAACAACAACAACAACAACAACAACAACAACAACAACAACAACAACAACAACAACAACAACAACAACAACAACAACAACAACAACAACAACAACAACAACAACAACAACAACAACAACAACAACAACAACAACAACAACAACAACAACAACAACAACAACCCACCAACAACAACAACAACAACACCAACAACAACAACAACACCAACAACAACAGCAGCAGCAGCAGCAGCAAGTCATCGAGGATCCCCAGTACCTCGGCAAGCAGGAGGCCGTTTATTTGAATCACGCGGTTGTTCACAATCATTTAGGGAACAAGCAACAGAAGCAGCGGAAGCAACGAAAGCAGTCGAGGAACGAGGTCATCGACGCTTGTCTCGGCGTCGGTCTCAAGGGTGAGCTCATTTTATACATGATTTCCGATGGTGAAAGAGTCCTTATCAATTCCTTTGCCGTATATCTCCGTCAGTTCGACAGTCGGCATATCGAAATATCGCCTTTTTCTGCCAGTTTGATTCACTCGTCGAGGCGAAATGTTGCCTCGCGAATGTTTCGCGCCCGCGCCAGGCTTATCGAAGATGCAAATTACGCAAAAGTTATAAATTTTATATAAGTCACGCGAGAGTATTGGGAAGTTATACGATTTTCAGCATAATAGCATTATCTCGGATCATATCATTTTTGCACAATTAGTGCAAAGTCGAATGACTCCTTACCGTAATCATTAAAATTAGCTTTCTCAGAACTTTTGATAGGAAAGGAAAATTTGATTCGCTTTTTACGAGCCTGCCAAATCCGTATCCTTAATTTTTAATGACATTGCCCTAATAACAACGTCTCTTCTTAAAGATTAATTTTAAGCCTTTTTCTCTTATTGGAAATTGATTAGCTGCACTTTTAATTTTCAACGATTCGATCTCGCTTCTCTAGTCTCGACTCTGTTCAATTCTCCAATGCATATAGAATAACAGTTTCATCTATTACATCGGACTGTCTAAAATATCTATTTTTTATAAAGGTTTTTGCACATTTGAAAACAAGTAGTGGCTCGGGGATCCGATGAAATTTGTTGAAAAACATAGCAAACTGGATTATTGCCCTGGCAAACCCTTTTGCTTTATACGTTTACGTTATTTCAGAATTTAAATCGCTCATTAAAGATTTATGATACTTTTACAGGTTTTTTCCACTTTCTTCCCACCTTTTTTTCTTCTTATTTTTTTCTTTTTTTATTTTCTTGCTTAAAGAAATCAATGAGGTTTATGCTACAGGCATCCTAAAAGTTATATCTCTAACTTTTATCATTTGCCGAACCGTCTTCGCTCCCCCTTATTGCTTCGTCGGCAAAGTAAATTCACTAGTTTGATCGCTATTTCATTAGGGATATTAATGATAATGTGTCTACGTGTCATCAACTATACCGTAATTATGACATGGCTCCTCTAACTAATAATTCCTTAATTTGCGTTCGGAAAATAATTCTAAGCTATGACTACGAGCCTTCGTTCCTTATCGTTTTTTATTCAATAAAGCCAAATATGTCTTGACATTTTTTGACAAACTACGTGAAGTTATCAAACGTATTCTTTATTCCTTTATCATTCATCACAATATAATAGATTTCTCTTCCTCCCTAAGAACCTCCCTTCATCACCTCTCGCCTCCTCGCGCCCCCCCCCCGACCTATTATTCTTTAATGCTAGTGTTCGTATCGACATGTTTCACGGATGATTATAGCTGAAATAAATATGACCATCTTAAAACGTACGAATATAATCGATTTTGTCGATTGGACGAGATCTTATGAACATGCATAGATCAAGCTTACTTTTAAATTTCGTGGACATTTGCTTTTCAATAAGTAATATCTAATGACAAAAGCTGATCAGCTCGAAAGCCTATCAGCAACAGACTCTGTTTAATCTGTTTACAAATTGCCATCCTCTCAATGCCCGATATTAAATACGACAACTATGTTACTCCCTCCCTCTCTCTCTCTCTCTCTCTCTCTCTCTCTCTCACTCTCTCTCACTCTCTCGATATTGTCCCTTTAATTTCCCACAGGCTTATGATCGTGAAATCTGCGTAATTATACTATTTACAATCGTTTGAACCTATTAAATATAGCATTTCTTTTAAAATTTTCGTGTAATTATTGACGTCCCATTTGCATGTAAATATTGTTATTCTTGTTATCGTTATTTAAGGAGACACCCGCGAGTTTTAAATTTCCAAGAACGTCGTTTACTCTTCTATTTTAAAGCAAATCGTTGCGAGCAATTGTTATTAAAAATTTATCGCGATATGTGCAATGCTATTAAGGTAATTATTGAAAAATCAATCATTGATCAATTACTTTCATTATATTAAATATGTATGCCGTATATTTGTATCTATACATTTGTATAGATACATTTGTCTTGATTTATCAGAAATGCGATTATACTGTTGGCCGTATTACCGTGTTAATTAAATTCCTTAGAAAAGATTTTTCTTCAAATAAGTTTTGATAATGTGCAGTATACGTATATAATTTCGTATTACAGCTTCGCAATTGGGTAACTCGATATATTACCACAGCCCTGTAATTATCTTGGGTACATTTAGAAAAGGAAGTAATTTTAATAAGTTACGTCTATAGATCCTGATATACTCTTGATAAATAATTTTGTGCAAATCATGTTGAAAGTTAGGAAGCCCTCGTTTTAAATATTATTTTAATTAATGAACATGGACGCCCATTAAATACTTTCGAAGAATTTACTAAAATTAGTCGTATCGCCACAGGAGCGTAACTTTTATTATTTGAAATGATTCGTCGTTGGTGTGCTCTATAAAAGCGTTTGTAAAAGCGTCTAAATTCAGCTTGACTTTTAATAATAATCAACCTTCATGTTATTCCGGTGGACTTAAAAATCGAAGGTATGGTTTAGTTATTTACACTCCGTTTCGATTATTTGCAATAGAGTTTACAATAGAGAGAGAGAGAGAGAGAGAGAGAGAGAGAGAATGCCCGGGACAAAAAATGAATATCAATTAAAAACTCGCGTGTCTCTATCCATACGTATAATTCGGTCATTCTTCCGACGTTATTATTCACAATTGCAATAATTTTGTCCTGTACGTAAAGGTCGTGGGGCGGAGGGGGTGGCTTAGAGGTGTGATCCAAACGAATCCACACTTTTTCACGTAAGCTTAGCTGTTTCCCGATCGTGCATAATAGATCCTAGTCGCCACATCTTCCCAATCAGGCAATAATTTGGGCCCAATTTCCTTGATTAGCCGATCCTCGATGCGCTCCCGCACTAGGACTGACCGAGTACGCATCTGGCAAGACTGAGTCCTGAATTGCGTGGGATGGTCCGCTGAAGCAGGAACCGCGGCCCGGTTGCGACGTCTTCGAGCGGATAATAGACGCCGTGGGGTGGGTGCCGGCGGAGAAAGGGACGAGGATCGCTTCGATCGAGCAGCAGTGAGGAATGGAGGGAGATCGTCGGCGGGAGCTGGCCCAGGCGGAGAGGCGCCGTCTCGAGGCGAGGAGAGGATCGAGTGAGGATGAGAAAAGAAAAGCAAAAAGAGCGTTGACCCGCCGAATAATGTAAAGTTATTATACATATAATGAAGGTTGCGACAATTGTATAGTCGTATAGCGCTAATGTGTGAATATAAAGTGAAATACAGAGTATTGTTTTATATGCTGTATAAATAGGAAATTTTATAAAATATATTTAAAAGAATTCGTACTTAACTCATTTCATTCCGATCTACTACTCACTTTAAGCTCAAGTTAGGTTTTGCTTCATTCTTTTACTTTCATTGGTTGCGGCCGCACCGTTTTGTATTTATCCTTTTGAGAAATCGCGACTTACGTTTATCGACGCATATGTGATACTTAAGCATGACTATTACGATATTATCCGTAGTTTTTGCAATTACAATGTTTTGTTATAAGTGAAATAAATTCAATTATTTGGTGCTACAAAGCTGTCCAGTAATTGTAAGACAATTTTTTATTTATGAAAAAAAAAGAAGATTTTTTTTGTTCCATTTTTACTTGAAACGATTCCTTTTATTATTATTACTATTATTATATAAATTATATTGTTTTCGATGTATTTGGTAATAAAGAGAATTACAATTTTAATCTGTATGCACATTTTATTTTTATTCTATATTATGCTCTAAGTATGTATAATTATTTCATTGTCTTTATTTTTGATCCAAAATGAGTATTTATAAAATTATTTACAAAAGCTATACGATTAACGTTATTTACTTGTTGTTTTTTTTTTAATTGTGTTTTACAATTCAAGTTACATTTACATTTTGCCGAGATTAATCTTCATGTGTACGAGTTGGTAAATTGCTAAATATTACAATTAAATTTTTGTTTTGCCAATGTTTTTCTTTTCAATTATCAATTTAATCAGAACTTGAAATCCTAAGCCACTAGCATCCGTTCATTTTATGTATGTTTTTGTTTGTTTTTGTTTGTTTTTGTTTGTTTTTGTTTGTTTTTGTTTGTTTTTGTTTGTTTATTTATACATTCTGCTCAAGAGGAATGAATAATCTTAATTTTAAAGGAGATAGTAACTTCGCCAATGTGATTCGCGGTAAGTATAAATTCACGAATTATTGAACTAATGCGACAATGTAGCGCCGGTAGGTACCATATTAAAATTACACTAACAAAACTAATTAATTGAGATATATTTTATGACAGTAAGGGCGCAGAGATTTAATAATAATAATGATCATAATCATAATAATAAATATGAGGGTGAAGGCAAATTGTGAATATAAAGTTTATTTAAATTGTAGTGTTTGTATTACGAGAAACAAGCAATTTTAGCAATTTGTATTTACTAAATATTCATTTCATCATATTATTTTATTATACGATGTTACATAATATTTGATTTGTTATAGTCCATGAATAGAATAAAAATGTCATTAATTAAAAGCATCGTAGTATTAAAAGTTTTATTTTTATCTTAATATATTTTATATTGAGTTTTTGTTTTTAATTTTTTTTTTTATTATATTATAATATGTAATATATTATAAAATTAAATCCTTAATTATTATAAATTAATAATGCAATTTGTAGATTCGTTCAAAAATATATGTTTAAATATATTTGTATAAAAACTTTACAATGACTTTAATTAAATATCGATATTAATATATGTCTGTATACATTTATTTATTTATTATTTTTATTAACTAAATGTGCTTTCGTGCGCTATTTATCATGTTATGGAAATATTTCATAATTCCAAAACTGCGATGATTCTGGAATGTTATTATTTTCAATATATTGGATACATAAAATACTGGTATTAAAAATACATTCGGTAAAATGGAAAAATTCACGATGTATGTAAATAACAACATTTTTACTATATTTTATACATTAAATATGAAGTTGATCCTGAGTTTTGACGAGGAAACATATTTTTTTTTTTCAATACAGCGAGTAATCTACGATCAGTACATACTTTGAAGTATATTTTTAATAGAAAAATTTATCTTTCAGTTATACGTTGTTTATTGTGGCATAGTGGTATATCAACGACTCTGTTCGTTCATTAACGAATTAAAGTTAAATGCCTTTCAATGCCAATGATTGACGAAACATTAATATGATTGAATATAATCTTTAGTTAGTGTCGAATAAAATTAACCGAATAATAAGTTTGCATAAATTTTTACGCTAATTTATTATGAAAGTAGATTCCATTCGCATTTAACTTTATATTAATTCAGCAAGGATTTAAGCATTCGCTACATAATGCGATTACGCGTACTTCACATGTAACATTTAATCATACAATGGGCAACCCTACAAAATATTCGGTAGACAATTCGCTTTAGTATAATGATCCTCGTAGATGGCAAATCGTTTTATACAAAAGCACAGGACTCGTAAATCGTTGTAACAACATGCATTCGATTTTAACTGCTAGGTGAACTCAGCTCCTCGTAATTTTCGCAAGTACGTAGCTTCAGGAAGTAACAAAAGCAGTGAATCAAGCCGACTTTTACGAGCGACTTTAGTATAACAAGTGCGAGTTTATGTGACTTTCGCATGAACGTCACAAGGCCTTTATCACGTCAGCAAATGATAATCAAAAAAGAAAAAAAGAAAAAAAAAGAAAAAAATATTTATAAATTTCACTGTGAAGGATCAATCGATAATCTATCGATCAATCATCTGGATATAATCATTTAATCGTCCATGCAGTTTATAGGTAACGACGCACTCACGCTACACTGCGAAATTTTTATTCGATATCGAGATAACGAAAGTAATTTCATTGGCTGAAATACCAAGTGCCCTACTCCCATACAATAAGTATACACGAATTTTTATTAGTCTATTAAGTATCGAGCGAGAGATATATTTTGGCAATCGAGGCAGAGCGAGACCTCTACTCGAATATTCATTACCCACTGCCGGGGATAAATACTCGCGCGAATCCCATTGCATTTCAATTAAATTAAAAAATCTATTATTATTATTATTATTATTATTATTATTATTATTATTATTATTATTGTTATTGTTGTTGTTGTTATTATCATTGTTATTATTATTATTATTAGTAGTAGTAGTAGTGGTAAATCATTGAAGGGGTTAATAAGAACAGGTAGGTATTCAAGTAGAAAAGCCGAGGAGCTCGAGGCTGAATTTGACATTAAATTCACGTCTCAATGCCATCATTAACGACATACGCTCTTTGGAGTCCGTTATTCGTTGTTACCTGGCTCACTGAAATATATTGGAGTCGACGTTAACCGACACCTCAAACAACCAACTGCGTCTCCTTATCAACTACCTGTCAACCATAGACTCAATTTCATGTAATTCCATGCCGGAATATCGAAACCTACGACACGGAATAAGAGTTACCATTATCGCTGAGCCGACGCTTACATATCTAATTTCATTAATGGCCGCGTAACAAGGTCATATTATTGATAGAGTGAAAAAAGTTCTTTCGCACCTTGCTCGCGTAGTGGCCTTAAATATCTTAAGTATTCTCTCTGTGTTGGAAATATATTAAAGTGACTTTTCACTATTCATGAATTTTACGTAAGTTTAATTTTAAGAGAAATGAAAGATACGAGGAAATTGTTAGAATATGCGCTACCCCGAATAAAATAATATGCCAAGAGAGTGTACTATTCGCAATTGCTTATGACGAAATTAATAATGCCTGTGTGTGTTAATAGCCAAGTACGTTAATTATCCTAACACGACTCGCATATTAATTCTATCGATTTTTTAAATTAAATGGATTATATGGGATGGCTAGAGCTATGTGAACATACTTTTTTTGAAAAAGTACTTAAAAATATAATATTATCCCCCGTTATATAATAAATACAAGCCTTGAAAAAAAAAGGCATTAATATTTAAAATATATTTTCATTAGGACTAGACTAGCTGTAGATTTTCCGAAATACGAAGCCCATAAATATTCCGTCTATTAACTAATGAATATTTATTCTTTCCTTTTTGAAATAATTTTCTTTAATAAAGCAATTTCACTATCAGCCTTCTATCTAAAACAACTTTATTATTTATTAATTAAATTATTTCCTTTTGAACGATGAGTGATATACTTAATCTTATCCTCGGATTAAAACGCAAATATTTATACAAATTTTTCCTTAAATACTTTCCTTTTTTTTTTTTTATTATAGTATTGTAGTGCATTAATTTTACAGCTTAATTCAAAAGCTTAACATTTTAAAATAAATTAATTCAAACTTGATTTATCGCTAAATTTGTTCTACTGCATACTATAAATATCTTTAATTTAAAACTTTTCAGGGCTTTGTGAGTAATAATCCTTGGCAATTCATTAACCTTTTTTCTTTTCTTTATTCTTGTCTAATACTACTACTATTATGTTTCTTTTGCCGTAGCTTTTAACATTAGTATATCGTTATTAAATTTTTGGCTATAGAAACGATGAAAAATTGAGACTAATTCGGTTTAACCAAGCTCTAGATACGATGAAATCTCTGTCCTATGAATTTACATGAAAAAATCAATGAAAAAAAAAAAAAAAAAAAAAAAAAAAAATACCAAAAAACCAAAAAACAAAAAAAGATGAATAATACAACTCCGCACAATGTAGAAATTTTATGTTAAAATTTTCATTGGCTGTCAGTGTCAGACCAGACGGCTGTATAACGGTAATATCAGATACGTAGTTTTGCGATTTTAATTAACTATTTAATGAACCAGACTTTTCGACATAATTGCTCATTCGGAAAGTTGAAACGTTCGAAGAAATTTCGTCTATTTAAACTAAGACGTAATCTCACAAAACCTTTCTTAAAGTGAAAAAATACCTTCTACCTTCTCAGCTGATTTGAGAACATTTTTTTCTCTTTCAATTACATCGCTGTGTTAAATTAGGTTTTTTGTCAGATTATTGCTTAAATTAGTATATGGAGTAAAAAGTAATATATTATTCTCGCAACAAAAGCTTACATATTGTTCTAATCACGTCATTTTTATGTATTTTATTAATTATTGCAAAACCACATGGAAGGCTGCTTTTAAAGGATAAAGAATCGTATTAGAAAACTAATAATCGTTATCATGTAACAATCTAACGTATTCTCGTTGAAAATTTCTTTCATTGCATGGGATGGTGTTGCTGGAGGTTGCGGGGCGGGGCGGGGGGGGGGGGAGACAAAACGAATTATCGAGTCCGAAAAAATGCGGTTTTTTATTTTAATGGGCTGCAATTTATCCTCGGAATATAAATGTAAATTTGCAAAATGGAATTTGACGTAGATTTAAAGATTGTGTGAGATAGTGTGCAAACGATGCGTGTATCGAGCTTATTATCTATGCTCTCGGCGCATTAACGCTTTTTCCTTTTTAATCACTCGTTTAAAATCGATGATCATGTTGGAATGAAAATTAGTACTGATCCAACTATAATAATAACATATCGATGTGTTATTCGATAGAACGATGTTAATCTAATCGTATTTTGTTTAAGAAAAAATAGCAACAAATTTGTTATAAGCTGTGTTATTGTAAGAGTGCTTCATTTATAAATGCATTACAACGATTAAACGCATAATTAAAATACTAGACGTATATTAATAAATTAATTTTCAGTCAGAGCTTTGACACCGTCGAGTCTTTATCGT
Source organism: Ceratosolen solmsi marchali (assembly GCF_000503995.2). Classification (NCBI taxonomy): domain Eukaryota; kingdom Metazoa; phylum Arthropoda; class Insecta; order Hymenoptera; family Agaonidae; genus Ceratosolen; species Ceratosolen solmsi. The sequence continues at coordinate 1,602,220 of NW_011948435.1, forward strand.
TTTATCCGTTAAATAAGAGAGGGAATCAGCAATTTTTGTTATAGTGACATATAAAAAGAGCCGTTTTATTATCAACATTGTTCTACTACGTTAAAAAAAAATTATAAAGAAAACAATGCTTAAACTCGAAAAATCTATGAAAAGTACTTTCTTCCGTCAAGTTCTTTTACGCCATGAAATTACTTACTTCAAGGATTTATGAATTTTAAGGTAAAATTAATTTATTAATTATTTGAGAATTGAATTTGGTAGGTGGATTTTGGTAGTAGCAATTTCGTAGTAGAAAACAAACTCTTTAAATTTCTGGTTAAAGTATCATGATCCATTAAATTTGTTTCAATATCTATTCATGATTAGACATTGTATACTAATTAATTTTTCGTTTAATAAAGAAGGAGTTAATAAATAAGAATCGGAATGCGATAATAAATAGTATTCTCTCATAATTACTTTTTCTTTACTAACTTTTTTTTATTCTTATTAGAATCTTTTCATATATAAACAAAAAAACAAAAAAAAAAACAAAAAAAAAAAAAAACAAAAAAAAAAATGAAGGGGAAATTTGCGGGTGAGTGCATTTAAAATTTAAGATGCACGCATAGTCCCTTCGAGGTAATTCATGTAATTTTACGAGGGTGATTTGAAAAAAAAGTCCTAACCAGCCATGTCGTTAAGGTGGAAAATAATTTTTATATTTTATTAATTGAACAAAATTAACCTACAATCGTATTGTTGAATAATTTTGATAATAATGTTCGATATTTTGAGTTGATAGCGAAGAGGAGGTTGCGTAGAAATAATGGCGAAACAATAGCTAAGTGCGAAATCGATTAACTGTAACTGCTTATATTAATAGTACGTAAAGAGCCGTTTGACATGCGCTGATGGGGGTCGCTTTAGATTATTATAGTATAATTGGTTAAGTTGAGCTGGGCTTGATGGTGGTTCGAATATCAATTTCATAATTATATAATCCGAAGGGTTTCAGATACGTAGGTGGAGTAAAATTTCTTTTTTTCTCCTATTAATTGAAAGATATAAGATTTTGAAAATAATTTGCACAATGCTTTACGTTCAAAACTAATATATTGTAAACGACTAATACAAATTTCCAACATAAGTATTCATGATAAGTAACGCTTGTTAATTATGAACGTAATTATTAATTGACGGCCCTGCAGTAGTCAAAATTTATATAAATCACTATTATATTCTCGGAAGACATTACATCGAATTTTTCGTTTGAGTATCTTTTTCATTATTAGCAAGCAACTTGCTATATGCAGAAAATATTGAAAAAGCTTCCGATAATACAACTGCTTTATATATTTTTAATGCAAGATTCCGTATTTTCATTTATAGTATATTTACGTATAAATTATTTCTCAAAACGTTAGCTAAAATCTATATATTCATCTTTCAATCCTTAATGTTCTATTTCCATACACGGCCGAGATAAACATTATTTTGATAATTCATGATTTATTTTACATAAATGTTTGCATAAATTTATGAAATTAATAAAAAAAAAAAAAATATATATATATATATATTTTTTTTTATTTATAAATAATCAAACATTCTTGACTCTACAACTGATTTTTAATATATATTATTTGATAATCGAAAGTTGAAAAGGAATGTTTCGAATATACGTTTGGATTTAAAATTTTCATAGTTCGTAATTCTATAATGGAATATCTAAAAATTACTATTGTGCGCGATAAATTTTGTCAAACCAATATTTAACATATAATTAATATTCGACAATATCATTAACGATAATTGTAATTAAATCTTTTTCTTGGTCGAAAGCGTTAAGAAAAAAAAAAAAAAACAAAAAAAAACAAAAAAAAAACAAAAAAACAAACAAACAACAACGACAAGTTCTTTTAATATAATATCGAAAAAGTTAGATCAATGGTCGTTAGATCTTGCTTATTTATGCCTGGATAGACCTTAAAATGAATTAGAATAATCAAAAAAAAAAAAAAAAAAAAAAAAAAAAAAAAAAAATGAAGCTATACTTTATCACCAAAATTTCCTTTCCAATTTTCTTCTTCTTTTTTGTTTCGTATTGTTCCATTGATAAATTAAAAGTTTTGTTGGACAGGGGCGTTCAATTGTAATGTAAAACATGCATTTAGCAGTTCACATTTTGTTAACATTTGAATAGTTTACAGATTTAACATTGAATCGCGAATTACGTATAGTACCATCGCCATTGAAAGGAAATGATTACTTTGTTACAGACGTGGAACGTACAACTAGCACACATTTAGCTATATTTGGCTTATAGTAAACGAAGGTGCTTGTTTAGTAACTTTGAGCCGATCCTGTACAATACATCACAGCAAGATTTCAATTGAAAATTTAACGACTTCATTATACGTTCTAATCGATTTTCTGAAATTCCGCTGATTAACACTCATTAAATTAAAAAAGCCATCCGCCATGATTTTCATTTGTTGTTAAATATATTACAGTTTCCTAAATAACAACTGAATAATAACAATACATATCTATATTTATATGCACAGAGAGTGAGACAGAGAGAGAGAGAGAGAGAGAGAGAGAACGATGGGATATATGAAAATAATATAATTATATAGTCCTGGACGTGATTGGCAAAATATTGTTTTAATAAAATTATCGTGTGATAAAGGATCTAAAATTTCTAGATGTATGTTTGTTTTATATTTTGTGTTTTATTTTACTGTATTTTATTAATAAAATGATTAGAATGATATGAACTAATAGATCGCGCGTCAAAATAAAGCAATAAATTTCATAAATTATTTAGCAATGCTCTTATATATTTGCTGTAATGCTGTAATTAGTAGAGCACGAAAAATCAAATATTTGTACAAAACTTTTTAAAATTAATTACTATTCTATCGATATTTATAATGTTTATAAATAGATTACCTTTGACCATTTTATTATTAATTAATTTCGTCGCGTTAATTGGCCAAGTATAATGTGTGTAAATGGATTTATTATGTTTGTCGGTTAGGAAACGTTAATGGCCTTTGTCAATTATTTGAATTTCTAAGATATTAAATGTAATTTAGTATTTTCAAAACGATTCATTTTTATAATTGTAAATCATTTAAATTTCGTATAAAAGTAATTAGTTTGAGTATTGAAATAACATAAATAATATTTTTATTGATGAGATTTAATTCCTTTTTTTTTTTACTCTAACAAAGTTTTAAAAGCCAACATACACAAATAAATGTCAATTTTTTTTATTAAAATTGAAAAAATAAATTATTTTAATTTTTTAAGCCCGCACACAAATTATTTTCATTGAACAATATTATTACTATTATTATATATATATATATATATATATATATATATACATATAAATATTTAATGAATAGATAAAAATATAGATATTATCGAAGGATATTAAAATTAGAATAATTTGCTCTAAAGTTTCAGAAATTATATATAATATTTTTATGTTCGATGACAATGTCTCGAAGAAGTTCGATAGTACTATCAATTTCATAAAAATCTTGCTTAATTATCATTTTGAATTTCGAATAAATATTTGCTGAAAAATATAATTATGCCGAAGCTCAACACAAACACGACAATTTTGTTGGCAAATAATAAAAATTAATCGATAATTGTTTATAGGGCTTGTGACTAATGTTTACTCAGTTTAAATGAATAAGTTCGATGTATTTAAAATTTATAATAAACTAATGAAAATTATTTGAAAGTCGACATTAATTAAAAAGCTCTCGTCCAATATAGTATATATTTTTTCCATAAATTAATCTTCGATGTTTGACTTCATTCGTGATAATGTCACAATTCACACAAAATGACTTTTGAAACAAAGTGAGTTTCAATTATCAATTACCTTTCATGCAGCTCGATTTTTCTTGTCGATTTTTCTTGAGAAACAATTAACATTATCATTTCAATGGTATTTTGAAAATTGATGAACTATAATTGAAATAATTAGCGTCGTTGTCTTTTCTTTCATTACAATAAATATTAAAAGTAGTTAATTTTAATTGTAAAATAGTAAAAATCCAAAGATCAATTAGATTATATAAAATATTATTTAATATTCTTATTTTCTTCGTGCTTGTGAACTAATTCATTTAATATTAATTTATGCTATTTTTCTGAGTCTACTAGCATTTTTCAGTCTTAATTAGTTTCAACATTATAAATAGTAAACTTCATTAAAGAATCTCAACTTTTTAATTTTATTTTAAGCTTAATTTATTAAATGAATGTAACAATTATGTTTAAGATGATATTGACTAGTTATTTTATTATATTTGTCGCTTTATGAAAATAATAATTATGATTTCGCAAAGGATTTAAATAACTAGTAATTTAAAATATTTTCAAATTGTATTGTTTATGTATGCGTGCGCGTTTGTTTATTATAAATATTAATTATAATTATTACAAAGTGGTTTTCGAATTACTACACATGTTATTTCTCACGAAAGTGTATGTTATCAATCGTATATAATACTTATTTATATATTTGCAATATTAATGTATTCATTAGACTTACAATCATCCAATTATTATTATTGTTGTTATTGTCGTGATTATTGTCATTATTATTATTGTCATTATTATTATTATTATTGTTATTATTATTATTATTATTATTGTTATTGTTATTGTTATTATTGTTATTATTGTTATTATTGTTATTATTGTTATTATTGTTATTATTGTTATTATTGTTATTATTGTTATTATTGTTATTATTATTATTATTATTATTATTAAGTGACATCATAGCCAACTTATTTCATAAATTATGCAATGAAATGTAATATGAACATAAATTACACGGGTAGGTAAATACGAATGGAATGGCTAATTTGAATGCTTGAAAAGTTTTATATTAGAAAAGGATGGAGCGCAAAAAAGTAGGAGCGTGTTAAAATGATTTATGTGCGTGATTTCATCCCTTCATCCTGTAGTACTAAACCACCTGCAGTCGTCTGGATAGGATCTATTAGTAGAGAGTATAAAGTCTTACATAAGTAAGTTTATTACTTCATAACATTTAAATTTGTGACATCGTTCTGTTTTTAACATAAAAGTAATTAAAATTTTTATTATAATCTGCGTTAATGGACGGTATTACGTATATAAATGATAGTAGAATAGAAATGAATATATTTGTATTTACTTATTACTTGGCATTATCATATTTCTTCTTATAAGTCTTCTTAAAGTCTCTATAGTGAGAGATTATTTACACACATTTACACACATGCAAGAAGAATAATTTCAAAATGATTTCCTTTTAATTGCTAGTAATGAAAATCCGATACATTCAATCTGGAAAACAATTTATTTTTCATATACTCATTCTTATATCTCAACATCTATCCGCAACATAAATATTTGTACTATTTATTGTTCAAGATTTTAAATAAAGCATTTAAAAATTCTGTGCTCCTTTTATTCATTATTGAGACAATCTATATATATATTTTTTAATATATAATATATGTATAGGAGAAGATTAAATAATTTTAAATCTCCGTTTCCTTGTAATTCAGTTAATTAATAATATTATGTAGCAAACTGTTTATTATTTTACGAGTAGCTTTTATCGAATTATTATTATTATTTCCCATTTAATTACTTTTACGCAATGAAATGTCTTAATAATATTAAAACCAAAATATTATCTGTAATATTACTTTGTTAGAAACATTGTGAATTACATGATCAAGTATATATATCTTAGATTTTTTTGATGGACATGAGAACATAAATCAAACTATTTGTCTAAATTCACTAATAAGTATTAAATTTATACATATATTTACATTAACTAAATTCACAAATACATTTTTGCCAATTATTATTGTATCGTGAATTATAATTATAATTTACTTTAAATTGGAATTTCCTGTTATTAATTTTGAATTATGGAATAATCGCTTATTTAATAATTATGCAGTAAAATTAATTTTAAGAATTTTTGATCTAAGATAAATTAATTTTATTAATTTATTATCCTCATCTTTATGGTTCTAGTGTGAGAAAAATATTTTACAAATAACTAAGACGAAAAAAAGAAAATAGAAAAAAAAAAAGAAAAAAAAGAAATGGATAAGATAGATAATTTGTATATTCTATTTTGGTTATAAGCGTTAATGAAACAATTGTGCAAATAACAATTGTATGTTCTTAGTTTGACAACAAATCTCGGATATTAATACGTAATGTGATAGTTATTCTAATTTATGGAACATATCACAGTCTTTTGTGAATGTGAAACCTGAGTTATAATAATGAAATATGAAATAAATTTAAGTAGATTAAAAGTAAAGTATTTTAAAAAGTATTTGAAGCAACAGAAGGAAGGAAGTAGAGAATGTTGAAAATTATATAATTATAAGATAAAGGAATTTCATATTTCACCCAATATTGTCAGGGTACGTAAATCACGTTAAAATGAGCTGACACGAAGATGGTTGGAAAATAAAGGAGTATCATGTAGGATCTAAGAGGAAAAATTGGAAAGTATAAAAACTTTTCGGTTGACTGAGATGAAAGTTTTTTAGATGGATAATATTTAATTTGACTTTAACCGAGGGATGGTGCAAACGGAAGCTGCGATACGTTCAAATCGAGTCACATAAGCGCGATTGTAATATAAATAATAATTCATAACGATCGTCCGTAATATAGGGGAGGGCATCAACAAAAATGGCGATGATTAAATTGAAGGAATTAAAGGAAAATAATAACGTTACTCGTGCCCGAATATCCTAATTGCAAACTTTTATCATTATTATTCTAACGTGAAAACGCAGAGATAAATTTTTGCTAATTATTCGATTGTTAATCATCACGACATAGATTATGACAGAGCGAGGTTAATTTTATTTCATAAGAGTGCTTAATAAATAAAACATAATTTTAATGCGATTAAGGGAATTAACGCTTTAATATAACGTAATTAAGGATAAAGTAAAAAAGTACGTAGGCAATACAATGTTAAAATGGATAAATCATATGGATTTGTGGTAGATATAAAATATTTAAGAAGTGTCAATCATGCGGTTATGAAATGATATTTAAAGCTTATCGTCTGAATAACTAATTCGATAATTTAAGTGTTTGGATTGTTCTGCTTTGACAGGACTTGTTCATTAAAATTAGATAGGGAATGATGTCACCTCGTATAAAGTCCGCAAAAATTAAAGCCTGTCGATTTGAATTTCGTCAACAACTTGCAAAGAACATGAATTTTCCAAACATTTCAATAAACTGAGAGCAAGTTGGCGAGAGCTCTGCTTGTTTGTTTGTTAGTTTGTGTTAAGTCGTGCGTGCGTGCGTGCGTGCGTGTGTAAGCGAGTGGGCTTGAGTGGGCACCTAAGCATCACAAAATGAATAATAAGTTTTGAATGACGAGAGGAGCGCGCGCCCGCGCGCACGACAGACAAGCTTTTTCGCAAAGAGTGTCGAATCCTCTAAAGATGGACGGGCCGCCACTCACTAACGTATCCCCGCGTTATATTTAAATTTGTGCGAGCAGTCCTTTAAAAATAGATTTGATAAGATAATGTAAAACGGACTGCTCGGGGATCGGGCGATTAAGCGTGCGTGCGTGCGTGCGTGCGTGCGTGCGTGCGTGCGCGCGCGCGCGCGCGCGTGTGTGTGTGTGTGTGTGTGTGTGAGAGAGAGAGAGAGAGAGAGAGAGAGAGGGAGAGAGAACAAGAAGATGAAAAAAAATGTCAGTCGACACGCCGGTGGGCGGCCTACGGCCTATGGGAGAGGTGAGGCGACGGCAAGGCGAGGTCGAGGCGGAAACGAGGAGCTCGTTAAAAAGCCGAGAATAGGAGGCGGCGAGCATCGATTAAACCGGCCCGACCTTGGAGCCGGCCGATCTGCATTGTCGAGGCCCTCGCCGGGAGGAGGTCCTCCCGAGGGGTGAGCGCCGCCCCCGGCTAACGTGCTTAATGAGCACGTCTCGGCGGCTCAGCATTAAGGAGCCCTCGTCGCACCACGACTCCTTCACTTATAAAAGAGGCCGTCGTCCGAGCCCTGGACGGCACTAGTGCGCACGCCAGCTTACGACGACTCCGGATCACGGCTACGGCGAGCCAACTCATCTCATCTTCGACGTCGAGCCCTCGCAACGCACTCGCGGTGAGTCCCATCGAGCTTGCGGCTGATATCTCCTCGGCTCTTGACTCCTTATCCCGATCCCAGTCAAGGGGACTCCCGTTACTCCCGGTAATTGTCATCCGTGCCCACCTTCTCTCCTCCCCCCCCCCCCCCCCCCCCCCACCCCCCCCCCCCCCCCCCCCCCCCCCCCCCCCCCCCCCCCCCACCCCCCCGCAGCGCCCTCCCCCATTTGCCCATTCCCCATATCCTATCCCCCATTCCCTATCCACCATTCCCCACTCCCCCCCATCTCCCATCACCCATTCACCATTCACCATTCCCCATTCCCTCATCGCACCTCATCCAACCAATTTTTTGGATATAAGCCGCGTCTAGCACCTTAGATCCACAATCGACTATTCGAAACTCGTCGGCTTGCGATTAAAAACTGCGATTAAAAACCGCGGATCATCCCAAGTTACATGGCAGGCGATGCGTTTGGCTTCTTTTAGCAAAAGTGCAGAGAGTTGTGTAAAATTTAATGGAACTGGCGCCGATGTCCGCTCAATTCCTCCTTGATTGCATTATTTTAAGATAGAGTTTAAGATAGCGACGTGGTAACGTTAGCTTATTATTGGATTAAGGATTAAGTATCAGGGATTGATACGCGCTGTTCCTCCACTAATAAGTTTGTCAAACAGCTTTTATCGTCATTCGCGTGAAATGATCGTTTTCTTATGGATTTTCATTAACCAATAGATTTTCCTATTAATTTTGCCAAAGCCGAGCTTAGCCGTTTTCTTTTCGCCTATTAGCTCCCCACTATTATGCTTACTTCATCAATTTTAATTTACTTTTCATGCGCTAAAAGTTCATCAATACTTTAAACGAATTATAGTATGGATGTCACGTGTGAACGTACGAAGCATTGCACGTGCATACAACCGTTGCTACTACAACAATGTGCTTTGGCACAATCTCGAAAATCACTTTCTCGACAGATAGTTTCAATTTTATTCAAATAATCTTAATTAAGCGCTTGCTCGATAATAGTCGTTACATCGAGTTAATAATACAGTGAAATATCCGTTCTACAAGTCCTTACAATTTGTTCATTTTTTTTTTCTACGACAACAACAATAATCATAATAACAACAACGACGACGCGACTTCATTACTTATTGACAATATGAGCTCGCCCGAAAATTCTCTAACTCTGTCAATAAAGTCAATAAAGTACTAAGTACTCCAACTGACTTTCGTCAATTACCTTATACATGAAAATGAACTTATTGTAATCAATTAATTATTTAAATTATTCTTCATTAGTCACTTCTTCATTTTTTTTCTTTTTTTCTTTAGTAATATCATAATTTAAACTACTTGAATGCCCTTTAAACGTGCAGCTTTGATAAAAGTCGAAATACTAATTTTTATTAATAGTGTCGTATATTAACGGAAGTGTCATTAACTCGGTTAATTTTGAAAATCGAACGAGTGTTTAACCTAACAAGACGTGGATTTTAATGAATTAAAAGCGAACGGTCTTCCTTTAAGGCTCATATGGATCGAAGCAGTATTATGTTATATGTGCATTATAATATGTCGGGCATAAAAGTCGGGAAATTGATTATATAATTAAAAAGTGTATGCGCCTTAAGTAGTATTAATTTGGGGAAATGTGCAATATTAGAGGTAGTAGTAGTAGTAGTAGTAGTAGTAGTAGTAGTAGTAGTAGTAGTAGTAGTAGTTACATAATGGCAACGACTTTTATAATAATAAACCAATGGCATATCGAAATTTCTTCGCAAAACGACATTATTATTGTGGGCATATATTTATAAGGGTTAATTAAGCGTTAATTGTCCTAACGGCATTATTTTGCTACTCGCATTGCAAATTAGTGTATATAAATAGAAATAGGATTGAAATTGCCACGTCTCTTATACGAATTTGATGACTCAATTGCATTACCTAATATTTTGCAGTAACTATGCGCGTGGATTTAATATAGGGTCGATAATAGTGGGCATATAATTTTTAAATAAAATATTTAATTGCTTCCAATATTATCTGTTATCCAAGTCCAAAGCTCATCGAGATTAATTGTCATTCTTTTCCTTCAAAATTCCATTCGTGCTACGACAGACGTAGATACAAAGCTTTTTACATATTGTATTGCCGCGACGACGTCACACTCACGCTCATTTGCCATATTATGCTATTAATTTTGCGAAAATACCTCTCTACTCGGGCATTCATTAGCAGTAGACATCAACAATTGTTATAAAAAAACAAAAAAAAAAAAAACAAAAACAAAAAAAAACAAAAACAAAAAAAAAAAATGAATAACATAGGTCGATAGATACACTTGCTATCTAGCGTTGTTACCTACGTCCTTACCCTTTAATCTAACGTGAATTTTGTTTTCGTTAAAATATTATTCAAATTTTCAATAAAATATAGGGTTTATCAGAATGACACTTTTCCAATAGAAACTCTCTCTCTCTCTCTCTATTCCGGCTTTCATCTTTATTGTTCTTGAATTTCAGTTTAGAATCCTAATCTAAGCGAATAGTACGGGGATGAGATTAAGCCGAGCAATATTATTTTAATATAATATTGTACGATCGAGTCGTTATTATATATTTCTGAACTAATCTTGTAATAATCTTCAATTATTATTATTACGTGTCATTAATTTTTTGTAATGCCAAATATTATATTATCTGTTACTAATCAACTAATATGCCTACTCCAGTTTGCGATTATTAATTCAAAGAAAAAAGACGATAAAAATAATAATCAAACAATTATTACATTATTTTATTATTATTTATTATTGCTTACTAATATTCTATTGGCAATTCAATGGGTTATTAATTTGAATTTTTGTTTTTGTTTTTGTCTTTACAATTTTTAAAATTTGCCAAAAGCACTTTTTTTTTTTTTTGAAAACTATGCTGATAAATAATGCACATTTTCATGATATTTCATGTCTTTGTCTGGAAATATACTCCTATATAAATTTTCTCATTACTTTCGTTTATACGTACAATGTAAATATTCGTTCATGTTCATAATCTTTCAGCTTTTCCGTTTACAATTAATATTCTCCAATTGAAAAGTGCAGCATCTTATTTTTCATTCACGCAGCTCTCACTTTTGAACAAACACATTTTTCCTCGCCCATTCTTTACCTTCGTCAAAAATCTTCAAAATCCACAAGATTTTTCACCGACTAACATATGTCACCACTTATTAGGATAAAACTATTAACAATTTATTAACATATAGGCACGTTAATTCACGATAAATCGGCAGTCGAAATTGCTTTGTCATTGTTATTGAACTTTAATTGCTTTTTCCTACGAGCTTCACTGCACACCAAAGTTTGGATTTGAACGAATAGTCACAAGACTCGGTCCCTCGGTTCTATCAATAAATTATTCCACCAATTATTCTTCTTACTCATTCCCCACCTTCGACTCTCCGTTCACTTTCTTACGCATTTTATTTTTTTTAACGCACGCTAACATTACGGCAGGAGAATGATATTTTTAACGATCCAAGCCGTTGGTGCACCTTCGATTGCACCACCGTGATTATCTGTGTGCAAAATACGAACACCAGGGCTCTTAACGTTCATTGCTAGTAATTTTCCAGGAATGTCTATCGATCATCGATATTAAAAAAACAACCAACCGCTCGATCAACCATTCGCTACGCCTTAACTTAATAAAACTTATAATTACGGGTATAGTCATGTAATTACAATAGCAGGTACTAATTCGTGCGAGGGTGCGAATGAAAGACAACGATAATGTAAAAGGAGAAGAAGGAGAGGGAAATAACGTATGCTTGGCGCATTTGTGGATATAACCAATTAATAAAATCCTCCCTTTGTCTTAACGAACAATCGAAGAATTGGTCTCTTGCCTTATGATGAGTTACCGGCGATTCGCTATATTTCCTAAATGGGGGCTTTCGGTTCACGGGCCTCGACTTTCTCTCCAACATCGAAATCCGCTGGTCGCTCGCATTCGCCTTTTCATTGTGCAATGCAGCAAATTCGAGTAGACGAATAGGAATGCTGCTAGAGGCCGTAAGTCAAAAATTATTTTAATGCACAGCGTACGATCAGCGGCTCGGCTTTTATTTCACCTGTGCGTTGCGCCGATACATTGTAATGTAAAGATATTACTTGAATTGGATTTAACTGGCCGTAGTTGGGCAAAGTTTTCACGCAGTCGCACGAATTCTGCGTTTTTTTCTTTTTATAATCAAACTCTAGCTGAGCCGAATATATAAGTTTCCTTCTTTCTTTTTTTTTTTAATTATCGCTCGCTTTTTGTATTAATAGTAATGAAAGTCTTGTTGAACATAATAAATACGCTGGTGGTTATTACGATGAAACGATAACGGCGCGCATGGCTATCTGCTTCCTTCCATTGTGTCAAATCTGCCGATAATTCACAAAGACAGTCTGTTTAAAGACGCGCTTTCGAATAAATTTGCATACAAAAATATTGATTTCGGCCCTTTAAGACATGGTTTCCGACGACATAATTTTCAAACAATATCTGCGCGATTATTTATTTCTCCAAACATTGACACATTCGGGCGTTCACTCTTCTATAACCTATGCTTGTTTTCTCATCGATGGCTCTTTATGGCAACAGTTTGATAATCACTGGTATTACAAATCATATCGAAATGAAAATAGTACTTTATGGCTGTGAAACTATGTATCATTGCATGTCGATGGCTTTTGGAAACAAATATATTTTATAATTTATTTCGAATACTTGTCTTAACGTGTGCGGTAAAAGATATTAATATATTTTTTCATTTGATGGCGATAAATAGGAGGCGCCGGTAAAAAAAAAAAAAAAAAAAAAAAAAAAAAAAAAAAAAATGAAAGACTAACTAACATCTATCAAACGCATCTACAAAAATTTCTCGAAATTTCACAGGCAAACGAGCGAGGAACTTTTTGGCTATTATCGTTAAAAAATTAAAATGTATCGTGGCTTATGTATTTTTCATTTAAGAAACTAAATACATAATATTTTAATTGGTCGCGTAAAGTTTAATAAAATTATAAAATTATTTTGTAACGAGAATACATAAAAGTTGTGAAAATATTTTAACCATTGCTTCATCGCATAATAGCATTCCACTTTTAATTTTTAAATTTGCATTTTTTTTTTTGTTTTTTTTTGTTTTTACTTTAAAGCTCGTATTTTAAACTTTCGAATATGCATTTAATTAACAATTATTAATAATATTGATTGATAAATTCATTTTTCATAGATCAAACATTATAAGTGAATCAACAAAGATTAGACGAGTAAGTTTTGTTCAAGTTAAGTTTAGTTAAATTTATCCAGTAAATATTATCGGAGGATTAAGGAAGTTTCAACTGAGCGTAATAAAATATTATTTTTATAGTCAGTTGAGTAAATAATTTTATCCAAATTGTCTAAGATTGAATTAATTTTATTTAAGCAAATACACAGATAATTTCCGAAATTAGGAATATTTTCATATAAATATCTATTACCTACATATTTCATTCTTACCAATCGATAATATTTCATACAATTGTTATTAAATATCGTCTTAATCTACTTGATTAAGTAACTCATAGAAAATATAAAATTTTGTAAATCCAAAGAATTGTTCACTAGATCAACTTGTATAGTTTTTAAAATTTAATGGCTTATAATTTTTCAATAGTTTATTAAAATAATAATAATACATAATAACATTTGTTTGACTAAGCACAAGTTATTCGGCATTTACGACACTCGTAATTTGCATTTATAATTATTTCTACTTAAAGAATAGAATATATAAAAAGCCAAAAATTACAACATTAGACGGTTATTATAATTGTTTTTTGCAAAGATTAAGCGGCCCATAATTGATTTAAATTTGATTAAAAGTAAAGAGAATTCGCGGATTTATTTCTTTCCAGTCGATTGTTTTATTAAAATATGCAAACTTCAAGCTCTTCAGCTGTTATTTATCTACGTATTTATCTACGTACGTTGTGATGTCAATTTGGGAAGATTGATTAATTATTACATTTCACCACCTCACAAGTTAGGCGTGAGAGAGAGAGAGAGAGAGAGAGAGAGAGAGAGAGAGATTTAGAAGAAACTTTATTTATGTTAATGACTATTCTATAATAACGTTTTATTATTATTATTATTATTATTATTTTTTTTTTTCAAGAATAAAACAAACGCGAATCAATAATAATTTTCTTTGTCTGAAATATATATTACTTTACAAAATCTTACTTAGATAAAACTAGTATTTTTATAAAAGTTATAAAGAATAATTTTCTTATTTGTCAAATATAGTAATAATGTCTCGATAAGTTCCATGTTAACTTTTTTCTTTTATGAGTAGCATAAATTGCATCATTAAATTGTTACATTAAACTTATATTATTTAAAGGGGACGGAGTTTATACATGTTGTAGTGTCACTTTGTTAATTATGTATACATTTTAATTGAAGTATATAGTTTCATGAATTATTACTAATAAATCATCAATTGCTTATATATTTTCATTTAATATATAAATAAAATTTTAAGAGATAACAAGTAAATTACTTGGTTATATGCCGATGATAAATAAACTTTTCGTACAAACATACATATACATATACATAATCTATTAGTATAAATAAATAGAGAAACATAAATTTGAATAGTATAATTTGAGCTATCAAAGGTAAAATCTGGAAGTACCAAACAAGATATTTGCCATAAGGATAATAATAATAATAATTCAAACGTAAAAAAATACGTAAATCAATATTTTTTGTATGCCTAACCCTTTTCGATAAATTAAATCTCTGCAACTTTTCTACTTATAAAATTATGTTATTCATTTAAAAATCAGCGTTGAAAAAACTTTGAGAAGATATGTGTTCAAAAATTCAGAAGAAACTTTCATGAAATATCAGTCGAAAGTTGAAAATATTGAAAAATACGATCGCTTACTTTGGTCGAGGGTTTTTCCAGAAAAATCTCGATTTACTATATAGTTTACAATAATTCGAACTTTTTAAATATTTTGAAGATTTTAATGCCAAATAAATAAATAAATCCGAATAACATTAACACATTTATTAGACGTGTAAAACAATAACAATGAACGAATATGTACATTAATGAAAATAAGTATATTGGAAGATAATGGTTACGCATCATTGAAACATGTATAGAATTCTTATCTACAACGAATTATCATTACTTTCTACATTTCTACATTACCGATAATAGCTCTAAGAAATTATTTATATCTTTTATGTTAAGTATTAAAAATTCATTGTAAACTGAGATTCTATAAAGCACGGATTGAAGTCTATTGCAATGCAAATATTCAAATATCCTATATCTGGCTAAATAAATATTATTTATTAATAGGAAAATTGTAGATTCATAAGAAAAATTGTTGTATTGATGCGTAAAGTAATTTTTCCATGCGAACTCTATCTTCCTGAACAGGAGTATGTAGTTAAAAGTTTCATATTATATCATATGAGATTGAACGGGCGATAAAATTATGTAACATAATATTTTGAATAAACATACTGTAATAAACTGGTTATGATTCATAAGAGTGACAAATGTTTAGTTTTATTAAATCAAAAATATATTTTTTTAATATAGCTTAAAGAAACTTTTATCGTTGTACGGAGTTGTATAAAACATATGTTACATGTATGGATATTATTCTTTGTGTATACTTGTATATATATATATATATATTGCAAACCCTTTATAAATTTGCAAACCGAATGAAAAAGATATCATGCAATAATATTGTGTGATATATATATATATATATATATATATATATATATATATTCTCACGAATAAAATTCTTGAATTACTTGCTTCGTTAGAACTGAGCGAAGTATTAGAAATAGGAATAAATTTTCTTGCTTTTAATTATTACGTGATAAATATTCATATACATATTCGTTGGAAGAAGTCGATCGATTAAATGCTAAAAAATTAAAATATTAATACATTAAGCTGTACAGTGCACACTAAGTGATGAATTTGCAGGATTTACAAAATCCATCTCGTAAAATTGTATTTCTCATATTCAAGGTTCTTTTCTTTTCTTCAACTAAACTGTTTAGCTTCCGTTCATTAAATGCGGCTAAAACTCTTCGCACTTAATTTTATTTCTAAACTATATTTTTTACAACCATTTTTGTTTTCCTGCATAAAAGTTAAATGTTGAACGAAAAGGAATTGCGCGTGTATTATAGAGGCTTAAGAATTTAAATAAACTCTTTTGGAGAACGCGTAAGTACGTGGATTTGGTAGAAACTTTCTCAAGTGGCTCTTGACGTTTAAAATATTTGATGAATTTTCAGTGAAATTCACGACATTTTTTTTCGACATATTTGAAGTTGTGTATTTTTTTATTTAGCTTTTCTTAAGGGTTATGATATTCAAAAACAGCTGAAGGGATTTATAAGCATAAACTATATAGAGTACTTGTTTTTGGCTTGTTGAATGCATGCATAAGTGTGATGTATTTAATGGTTCCTAAATTATTTAAAACGTTACACTTTTCCTATTCCGTCGTTCAGATATTTTTCGCAAAATATATATATATATATATATATATATTGTAATATTATGTATTGCGATTTTTAAATACCGTTAGTATTTTCATTTATTTATAAGCAGCTTATGTCACTTATCCACCGCATGATATATCTGCTCTATGTTGAAAAACTACTTTCAAATATTATTCATATCATTATATCTTTAAAGAGATGAAAAATAAGATAATGCAATTGCAATTTAACGATTTCCACTACATAATGTTTTTTATACAATGTACTTGCACTCTTTCGCATAAAAATATTATTTGTTCAGTTAAATCGATAACTTTATATACTGCACATTATTTATTATATTTATAAGATATTATTGTAATAGTATATAAAAATTGTATATAATATTCGTTAATAATTTACGTTTACCAGGATAATTATAATTTCATTTAGTTTATGAATATATATATATATATATAAAATTTTAATATTATCAAAATGAAGCTTATGAATATATATATATATATATATATATATATATATAAAATTTTAATATTATCAAAATGAAGTTATTAATCTTAAGGGTACGTGATATCTTTATACTGGGAAACAGATTTAATTAAAATAGCTTTGAAAAGCTGAGTAATAATGGAATATTTTTTATACTTACTTACAGTTGAACGATTATACAAGATGTGTATGTTAATAGACATTGAAGTAATTACTTTACACACTAGTAAATTAGATAAAAATAGACGCGTTTTAAAGTCTTTCATAGTCCTTAATCGATATAAATCTGTATAAAAAATATTATTTGCTACTGATCGTGTCTAAAAGTTTATTTACTTGTCATTGGGGAAAAAAAAATTAATATACCATTTCATATACCATTCATATACCATTTCTAATAGAAAAGAATAAAGAATATAATTTTGCTAAATATTTTGTACCGATTAAAATTAGATAGATCGAGAGAGAGAGAGAGAGAGAGAGAGAGAGAGAGATAGCCGTTACTTCTTCATTTTCTCATTTTTACTTGCGAAGGTAACCAAGCCCAAACCCCGTCTTCTTTTGCATTCGTTTGATTCACTTGAATGTCCATATCATTGAGCATGTTTCCTTCTCTTTTATCAATCTTCATTTATTATTGCCATTGTAGAATTGTTACC
The DNA here is from genome assembly GCF_000503995.2 of Ceratosolen solmsi marchali. Taxonomy (NCBI): domain Eukaryota; kingdom Metazoa; phylum Arthropoda; class Insecta; order Hymenoptera; family Agaonidae; genus Ceratosolen; species Ceratosolen solmsi. Next base: position 1,620,119 of record NW_011948435.1, read on the forward strand.
GCAAAAAAAAAAAACAAAATAAAAACGGAATCACTCGAATGTGAAATCCATTTTTTCTCTAATAAACAGTAAAATGGTTTAAATATTTTCTCTGCATTTAGAGTTTATAATATATTTATAATACCTGAAAATGTGTTAAAAAAATTTAAGTGTAATTGAACAAAATTCAAGTATGATAATTAAGAAGAAAATATACTACGTATAATTTTTATATATTCCAATACGTTTTATAATAATTATTAGGAATTAGATTGGGAAAAAATTTAAAATACTAAAAAAAAGGAAAAAGAAAAAAAAAAAAGGAAAAAGATAAGAAAATGAGTAAATCAATAACCGAATGTTATGTAAAATCATTGGAAGACGATATTTAGATAGATGATATATATAGCACTCGATTTATTAATAATTTTAATCGATATTTCAAACATCGAATAATATTTTGATAAAGTTAATCGTTATAAATGCTAAATTTTTTTTACGATCAGCGCGCTTTTTGTTATTTTGAATATCTTGTAAGCTAACGATGTAAAATACTGATGCAAATTGCATTAACAGAAGTTAATAGAATAAATAGTATTTCTATTATTATATTATAATGTCGTATACGTATGTCGTATACATTTTGTGTTATAACGACTCTTACACACCAATAAACGATAACTCAGTCATTTATTTAACTTAAACGAAGTTTATTTGATGCAAGTAGTATTACAGCACATTAAAACCACTGTCGAAGAAATCATCATGCTCAAAGGATTTTGATGTATCGTAAGGATAATTCAATATGTAAACTTGTAATATATTGAATTAAAAATAATTCAGATACTGGGCCACCTGGACATGCATATTGCATGATAAATAATTTGTAATCAATTTTGCCTCTTAACAAAATAATTTAAAAATATTCGATTAAAGAGATTCGATAATTCGCCCAATTACCATTAGAGATGAAAAGCCCACGTGAATAAAAAACATAGTATATTTGGAATCAATTAAATAATTGTATTAAAATTTAGGATCATTATGATGAATATCAGAGCTCATAAATTAATGTCAGGAAAGTGGGGTCTCGCAAGTGTCGGACAATGGATTTAGAATTATTAAATTAATGAAATTAAATTTACCAAGAAGCTTAAAATACTTTTGTAAGAATACATTCTTGTATCGAGCAATTATTAATAAAAAATGAATTAAATTATTTATGCGAATTAGTGGAATTAGTTCGAATGTGACATGTTAATTATATTGAGCGGCAAGGAGCTTGGGATAAGTAAATTTGACAATTCGCTAACATTTTATTCTGGAAAGTCGTTTTTTTTTTTTTTTTTTTTTTTGTTCACCAATCTATATCGGACAGTATATAAGAAAATTCAACGCAACTTTTGCGAATTTGATAAATTATAAATTTCTAGTTTACAGCTGCGTTTTATTTTATTCAAGACGATTGATTCCAAATAAAACATGCTTTACGGGAACGTTTATTCCAATCTTCAAAATGGTTCCGGAATACACTTTCTTTGTAGCACTCAGTCCGCTCAACAATTTTTCTTCAATATCTCTAACCGCCGTAAATCATTATCATCGTAGTTCTTTTCATTCGTGAAAATCGGAAAAAGGCACGTATCTCGTGAATGATTAAAGTATTATTTCGCCACTATTTTTTACCAAAAAATCTTAAATAAGCTTCAGCATGAAAGATAATATGTTTTTATAGCATAGTTTTTATAAATTTAGATGTGAACATAAAATGTAAAAACGAGATTCTCGTTAATGCGGCACGTTATTGGTGAAATTTTTGCATCGGAGTAAGTCGAGTATATGGGGGAAAGGAAAGGAATATTAATGGCAAACGTATATCCAGTAAAAAATTTTCGTATTATTGTTAATCTTCACATACTTTAGAATTTTCATTGAATATTTCTAACGTTTCTTGCCCCTTTGTTATAATTACATTGTTCACAAGAATTACATACTTTATAAATAATTTTACTATTGGTGTATGATGATAACATAATTTTATGATAACTATTCAATTTTATTAAAAAGTAATGCTTCACAAAATGTTTTACATGCTCTCTTCTCTTTAAAAAAATTTATTTCGATAAGTAGTAATGCAAGGCAACGAAGTGATTTAGCCGGTTGCTTCTCTCCATAATTACACTTAGTTTTGTAACAGTTTTATTTTTTATGTTGATTGAATTTTACTATTTTTTAATAAAATATTCTCTCTTATCTTCCAAAATGAAGTATAAAATACAATTTTATTTTATTTTTACACAATAACTGACTTTTTGATATGTGTTATATATATATATATGTATAGATGTGACCATTGAATATTCTATTTATCAATTTTATAAAGCGAAAACATTTAAATACACGTATATATATATATATATATATATATATATATATATATATATATTAATCATTAAATACTTGAAAAAATACATGTAAGAAGTTATAAAATATAATATATTCTTCCTATTAAATTATAGACTTCAATTAGAAATAATATACATGACTATATTATATTAATATAAATTATAAATTTATTGAAAAATGAAGACATGCATTGATTCAATAAGCTACGAAGCTTTGATTTATTGGTATTAAATATACCATTTTTAAATAAAACATGCTCGAGTTTACAAATCAATAATGCAAGTATGAATTGTATCGTTATATGGTCGAGTTTGATTTCCCTAATATTCGAAATTTCGACATTGTTAAACTATTTATACACACTTTCGTTATCCCAAATGATATCCGTATATAAAATTATTATGTGAATATGTTTAATTTTTCAATAAATGAAAACAAAAGAATACAATAACAGGAATAAAAATGGAGTTAAAATTGCGTCAATTATTGAATATATAGAGATTGTAAAATAATTTGTTCAATATAAAGTAAAAAATCAATTTAAAAGTGCCTAATTGTTAGACGGTATACTCATGCAGAAATAAATTAAATAGTTATTAGGCCAATTATATTTAATGATTTTTCTTATTATTATCCTTCTTTTTTTCTTTTTTTTTAACATGTAAATTCAGTACAAAAGTATGAGAGAGATAAATTTACGAATTTAATTTGAAAAAGTTGGATTAAAATAGTTCGTTACGAATGTTCTATCGTAATGAAAATCTCGTCTTATGTTCATGTATTAAATTACTTAATTTAATAATATCTCATAATTGATAATTGTTTGGAATTTTTATTTTGAAGAGGCAACATTATATATTTAATGACAAGGTATTTGTGATAATTCATTGCGCTAGTACATCAAAAGATCTACCGAATTTATTTTTAATCTTTATCTTAGTTTACTTAAAGTAATTAGGAGAAAATTAATGCAGGTATATTATACAACAATGAAGAAGAAAAAAAGTACAGAGAGGGAAAAAAATCTTTACGTAGTAAAAAAAAATTTACTTCTTAATTATCTGTATTCTTTGCCTCATCTCGTTGGCCTAAATCAACGCGAAATTGATTTTATCGTCTCATGTATTTTAAAGAGGATTGTCAAGGCCGCCAATGCCAATAAAATAATATTTGGTATCCTTTGAGGCTCGGGTAATCGACAGCAAATACTTTTATTTTTGAAATTTGCTAAAATTGCAGCACCCTTTTAAAATTCATCAGACAGATCGTTGAATTAATCAATTCTTGCCATCTATATTTTTGTAAATTTTATTTTCAACAAAGCGCGCTCTCTTCACCTGAAAATCTCGGCCAGATGTTTATGCAGCATTTCATAATCTTACAGCTGGTACTTTAACAGCATATTTCGGAAACTATAAATATCCATTCAAACCATAATCAAAGACTACTCTTTCTCTCTCTCTCTCTCTCTCTCTCTCTCTCTCTCTCTCTCTCTCTCTCTCTCCGTGTCTCTTGTAAAGCGCTGGCTTTGCGAGCAATTCTCGCCGTCGAGTTTTTACTCGCTCGTTAGCCGGCGAGCGATTGCCATTTTATCCCCGTAAATTGATTCGCTAATTAATGTCTCCGCCATCGACGCCATCAAACCAACTTTATTCCGGCGACTCGATCCACGAGGAGCCACGACGCGTGCTGATAACGAGAGGCCCCGTTATCCCAATGATAATTATTAATTCCGAGATGATTATTAATTCATAAGCACAAGACGGCTGCTCGAGCAAAATCACAGCGATTAATCGCAATAATTAATCGGCGAGGATGCACTCGTTGGCGATAAGCGCCTTTGCCGCGAGAGAGCCCCGATATCTCATCATATCTCCTTGCTTAATCGGGCATTGTCCTATTAAAGTCTCGGGTTGAGACGGGAATAGTCGGCCTCCGGGTAACCGGGAACCAGCACGATCGCGCGCTTTTCCTCCTCCTCATCGTCACTACGCGTGCGGGCCCTCCCCTCGCGCTCCAGGAACAATGGCCGTTTATTTAGGGATCTCTCAGATCTCAGCCGAGGGCGGCGAGCCTCTATTTCGCTCTCTATCCGTGCCATCTATCTTCCTTCCCACATACGGCCCGTTACGTTCTCAAGCTGCCGGGACCGCTTTAATGGCCGATCCTGACGCGGGACAACCACCTCGACGTCGTCGTCCAGTCAGGCTTGATGACTCCCAGTTAGTCGGATGATATGGAGAAATAAGCCTTCTCCTTAATGATCACCTTCCTCAACAATAGGATGCCTCACTATAAAATTAGCTGGACTGGATTGGATTAACGAGGATGTACTTCGTGGCCGTGCTCGTTCAGCCTAACAAAAAAAAAAAAAAACCAAATAAATAGTCGATCGGCTGCTCATTTTTCTTTTATTTCCTTTTGTCTTTGTTTGCGTTATTTTTTTTTTTTCGTTTTTTTTTTTTTTTTTTTTTTTTTGAGATCAATGGTTAGATGAACGGCTGGATCGTGCTGCCGAAATCACGAGTAGTAGTAGTGCATCGTTACGACTTATCGTGCCTCCACCCTATTCGGCTAAAGTCGACGAAAGATAATGTATGTCGTATCGCGCGATAAGAGGGTTGTGTGGAGAGGCGCGGAGGCGTCGTAATTCAATGAATCGTAAGAGCAAAGAGAAATGGAGATTAGGCTGGGCTTTAAATAGACAGGGAATGAGGTCTCGATTAATGTTTAGCGGCTGTAGGTAGATCCGACGGAATTGGCTTATCCTTGGCAAAGTATCGGCGACACGAGGTCGGGAAGTAACGAGTTTTAAGGCCCGATGCTGGGATGCTGTCGGTCGCGAGATGAATCGGGTCCAGTCATCATTCCCAATCAGCGGTACTCAAACAGCCGCGGGTGCCTCCTCGACCGGTGATCTAACCAGTGGTAGTAATCTCAATCGTGGTTTGCTTTTTACGGGAAGTGTCGATGGGAGCAGTGGTAGGGCACATTGACGGTTAGGGTGAGATTTTTGAGGATTTTTTTTTATTTTGCGGCAATTATCGCTTTGGGCAAAATAATGATTACGGAGCTCGCGATTCGGTTCGTATAATCGATGATTTGTTAATAAATTGAAAGCGGCCATGGATTTACCGTGAGAGCTGGGCTAACGCGGATAATGAGTTTTCATAGCCTATGGAGCTTCAGCGTGTACGTACAAACATTTTGTTTTTGAAAATTATCCTTGAAAAGCCTGTGGTGATTGAACGTTATTGTACATAAGGATATAACTTGGTGTTAATTATAATGCAAAGTAACGTGGTGAATGAGTGGGCAATACGAATGGAGTGGGATAGGCAGAAATATATATATAGAGAGAGAGAGAGAGAGA
>NW_011948435.1:1625921-1638500 GCF_000503995.2 Ceratosolen solmsi marchali
AGAGAGAGAGAGAGGGATGGGATGGGGGGGGGGAGAGAAATTAATATCAAGCGTTTTCAAGAGAATTACAGCTTTAAAGAAACAAATTTTAAATTGCCATCTACGCGACTGCGAGGATATTTGTAAAATTTGTTATTATTTTAATTGAATACCATGTTTTTCAATTCATTGCCCTTATTAATTATACATGTCAATTGTAATGTTGAATATAATGATTAATCGTTATATTAGCATAGGTGAGTCACAATTTGTACAATGCGATGTAGAAAACGTCACGTCTACGACATCATGAATTTCCTATACGAAGCAAATCCCGTTCTCTTTGTTAATAATTATAAAATGAATTATTCACAAGTCTTTCTAAGCCATATTTTGCGTTAATTATTGTGTCGCGTATCGCGCAGTTAATTACAGTGCAGCACGTAATAAATTCGAGGCTTAAGACAATGCTTTTCATACGGACAAGTACAAATGACGCAATTAATTACGAGTTAATACAACACGCGGTAAACGCTTTACGGACAGATTTCATTTATAATCCCTCCCTTCGACATTGGATTTCATTTCGCCAAATTGATCCAATAATTAATATACGTTCTTAATCTACACAGCTGAGTAGTACTGGAGTATCGGTTGAAATAAGTCGCCGCATGGATAAATCACCGTGGTATTTCTCTTCATTACCCGCCACTGCTTGACAAACGTCACTCAAACATCCCACCTTTGGGCCTCCTCCCCTCCCCACCGCTGGCTTTTACATTTACCGCTATAATGCTATAATGCTTCGTCGACCGGATAATTAGAAATGCACTCTAAAATTACGGTGAATTCGCGAAAAACTGGTATTCGCGCGTACCTCCCTGACCCTTCGCTTCGCTCCAGCCATTCGCCTTCTCGAACACTTAGGCCAACAGACACCGGAATGCTCTTGTATAATTCTCATAAATATTTTACCGTTTTTCCTTTCTTTTCTATCTTTCTTTCTTTCTTTCTTTCTTTCTTTCTTTCATTCATTTATAAACTTGGTGGCCTCTTATTCCGATTGAAACGCTTTAGTATTCCTTGGAAATCATATTGAATTTAGAATACATCCATTATCAATGTCGAGCGTACGACATTTCTACCGATATTTTGAATTTTTATTTTTGAAATTATTTTTTCAAGCAATTGTTCGTTTTTGCTAGATCGAAACGTTATGTTGTTATAGAAGCATTTTCAAACTTTATTTCCAAAATACAGGACAAAAGCTCGTAGTAAATCACGGTTCTTCAGAATTTGCAATTAGATTTTACGGTAAACGAAAAGTATGTATTTATAAGTCAATTGATAATTTTAATTTGGAAAAACTTAATGCGCTATCAAGTTGAAAGATATACGAGAGGAATAAACATTCTAAAGTACGTTAGAAACTAATTCCTTTTCAATCCTAATTCGAAATGTTCAAATTATTGCATCGAATGGAGCCTAAATTTTTTTAAACGATAAAATTATTTATTTGCAAATGCAAATTTCAAGTATGTAGTTGTAGACTTGTAAAATAGTCATCGATCCTTTTCATATCCTCGAATAAACGTCTACCAAATTTCAATATTCTCAACAAGAATCCTTTCGACTATATGAAATTCTAAGCGATATTAAACCATAAATCCAAGAAAACCTTAATACTCGAATACTTACATATTCTTTGTTGACTTGCGGATTTTACTTTCATAGCGAATGAAAGTGTTGATTTAACTCTCCGTTTATCAATACAGACTTTTTTACATAAACAGGAGCGATATCTCCTCCCTGTTTATAAAATATATTTAAAAGCTCAGTTGGCGCGTAATCACTATGAAAGTAGTAGAATCTCTTATGAGTAATCGGAGTTCTCTTATATTTTGTTTTATATCGATCAAGGTCTATGCCAATTCAGCGATGAAAGCATGTCATAATGTTAGATCAAGTATAGCTGATCATTTGCAATAAAAAAAATTATCAACAAAAATTTATCGTATCATTCTTTAATAACAATCTTACCCCTCGATTACCAGCTTTTCGTAAACGTTTCGTCGAATCCACGCGCTAAGCATAATAAGCACATCAGTGATGTAAAAAGATTATAACGTAATAGAACAAACATGGGCTCCAAGATTCTGAATATACTCAAAGTTCCGGTGAAAATTTCAATTTTTCAATCTGAAGCTCAATCCCATCGATTCTTAATCAAAGGGTCGTAATTAAATTTTTAAATATTTTAAGCCCTTTAGAATTAAACACCTCGAACGTAGCGTTGATCAAACGAAGCTGAGCTCCAGTCGGTAATCGATAATCAAACGATCGATCCAATCGTCGGAGGCAAATGAACAATGGCATTGGCAAGATTATCGATGAATTTACATTTCTCTCGGATACGCAAAGACTTTCAATTTAACACTTGGCTGGCCATCATTTTCCCCACTATCTTTCCCAAGAACACGGCGAATCGCTTCCCTTCTAAATTCAATTTATCAAGGCGAAAGGGCTTGGCGACGGGTAGCCGATATTTCACGAGGGCGAACTTCGACCGCGACTCCCTTAATCGCTCGAGCGACCAGGACGCCTGTCCGATCAACGGCAACTCGTACGCCTGGACCGGACATACTCGACGTTGGCCTTGAAAATGATCGCCAACCTCGGCACGGACCAACGCCTTTCGTGGGCAATAGCCGTGGCGCTCTCGTTATTATTAACGGTGAAAGAATTGTACGAGATGAACTTTTTGGCACTTTCGTGAAGCCAAAAGACCCCACGGACGACGAGGGTCGACGAGGTTCGGCCTCTTTTTCGCCAGGAAGTCTTTTGGATTCACCGGCGCCAAGCCAGGCAATGCGGCTTGCCTCACCTCTCCGTGTTTCCACACTCCTGGATAACCATTTTTTTTTTGCGCATTTTTTCTCCAGATAGATTTTTTTATCGCATCTTCACGTACCTTGAGTGGAGTTTTTATTTTTTTTCGCGCAATTAATACCCCACGAATAGTGTGTTCTATTACTGAATGTATCTACAGGTTTTCCACTAACCGTAAAAGAAATATGAAAACACTTTCGTTACTTAAAATGTGTTTAATCGCTTTACCCGGAGAGTTGAAAAAGGATTTTATTGTTCTTTCATTGTACTTAATGGGTTATTTCGTTATGATGGATGCCGTAAAGCTGTCGAATTTCATATTATTCTATCATAACGAAACTTTAACGCTCTTTGTCGTTAAGATAATTGCGAATGAAAGTGTTTAAATTATAACGAAGATAAAATAAGATATTAGTAAGTTCATTAGGTTTCACTTTCTCAAGAAAGTCTTATATAAATTAATATGTGCTATATATATATATAGGATATTATATATACATATATTACGCGGAAAAAATTCAAAAGCAAATAATAGTATTCGTATATTTTAAAATTTGTTTACTGATAAAATTTAATTAAAAAAGCTATACTAATTGAAAGAATAAGAGTCCGTTGTGTTGTTTTGTTTTTGTAGTAATCGATTCAAGCGTATTGTAAACTCCTACTTTACTGTACATTATGGGGAGGGGGAGGGGGGAGTGATTCGTTTTTAATACTCCCTAACCCAGAATTTACATAATTAGCGAAATTAATAGACTCTTATCATAATAAGATTGGTTTATTGAAAGGTTTGAGCTGCATTGGAAAAACCAAAAATATTCTGTATACTATATTACTAATTATTTATGTATTACGTTGCTTTAATTCATTCGTCAATTTCTTCTTTAGATAATACATTAATCATTGTAAAATTCGATATAATAAGTAGAAAAAGGGTAAAGAAAATTTTTGTTACGTTCATTATCAAGAATTTCATTCTGAATTATAAATAATTTGCTTTCATCTCTATTTTTTATGTATACAAGATACCTCAGTTTTAATAACGACCTAACAATGAAAAATAATTATTTTTCTAAAAATAGAAGTTTGCTTTTACATTCATCGAGTGAATTGATTAAAGTGAATATTGCAAATTATGCATTCAAAATAAAAATAATAAAATGAAAACATTTTATTCATAATGCGTAAATTATTTTAAATAATCAGTAATTTGAGCGTATTTTAAAGATATAGCAAAGAATATTTTAATGAATTTGATCGAGGGTAAGAAATAGAAAATTAAAAAAAAAATATGTTAAATTGATTATAGATTTATCAGAATATTTCAATATTTTTGCTAAGCTAAGATAAGATGCTAAGTTAAGATCAAAAAATAATAATCAATTATTATTTTGGATATTAAATTCTTTGATAATGAGTCTAAAATGCAGTATAATTTTCTTAATAATTTAATTAGAGTGAATGAAAAGAAAAGAGTCTCGATGCTGAAGAAATTGAAGTAATATTAGAGTGTATAAATGATAGAGAAGTATAATATGTGTAATCGGCGACATTTGCTTTGTCAAAGGTTCGCTCGCGCATCGTCGTTCGACTCGTTGATGGTCGATGACTGATCCTCTAGTAATTGATTTGTTGATAAGGGAATGCTATGAAAATGATGTTCCGTTGTTTCATTTATTACTGAGTACTATTGCATCCGAGTATTTACATTATGTAATTACCAAGCTATTGCCTACCGCCGATTAAGTAAATAAATCAATGATTCTAAATTGTTTTCCTTTCCAAGCAATCGAGTACATTTCATGTACGTTAACAAGTCTGTGCTGCAGCATGTGCTTCCCGACTTATTAATTGTACTTAAAGGTGGTAAAATTAAAATAAAATGATCTCCATAAGAATTCTTTATATAATATTGTTTATCCTGTAATTTTATTTGCGGCCGTTATTAATATATATATATATATATATTTAGATAATAATTTTATTTTACCTTAACTACCTTTAAGTATAATATTCAAACTCAATATCATCATACATAACATTTGTAGACATCATATAGCATATTTATATGTCAAGTTATACGAAAATCATCTGCCTTATTAATTTAACTAATATTTTTTATAAAGTACTCTATATACACATGTGTGACAAGAGCTTGTATTAATTAAACAAAATTAACAGGGAGGTGAAGATGATATTAAACTCCCACAAACATTACGTCATCAGATGAAACAAAATAATTATAAAAAACGATATTAAAATGTACGAAAAATAAATATTACATAATTATGCGAATAGTCGTGTGACGTCGTAATATAAACTATAATTCAGTTTAAAACAAAGATTGAAAATAAACGATTACATATGCATTTTAAAAGATTATAAATAATATTGTCAACTCGATGAAGTTTAAAGTTTGTAATATTATAATAATTTATAAAGTTGTAAACTACACACACACACACACACACACACACACATATATATTTTATTGTAAAATTTGAGATGGATTGTTTTAATTTTAAAATTAGCACAGATAAATATTGATATTTTAATATTATTTTATAGAAAGTAAAATAAAACAATGCATAATTTAATTAGATTTATCATGCGATAGTCAAATAATTTAATTAAATATTGCCATCTTCTTTATTATCAAAATATTTAATTTCTCACTTCTTCCCTATATTAATCTTTTACCATTATATAATATATTTACATTTTCTGCAAAATACAATTTTTAATGAAATTTTTATATTATTAAATAAAATCTTTAGCGATCGATTTCGATAAAAATTCTATGTACTTTTGATTTTCAAAATTCTTCAATTTGTCAGAAATAACGTATTTCTAATTTAATGTTACCGACAGTTTTCACTGAAATTGTAGTTGGACTTTTCATTAATCTCATTATACCATTTAATTGAATTTTTCATTAATTTGTTCTGATTTTTGCATGTTTTTATTAATACTTTTCTGGCTCCGGGATATATTAAAATAATAATGTATCAATAACATAATAAAATGTATATTTTTTAATTATAATTTATCAACTACTACTTTATGTTTCTTCATATGATATTTTATCATATTGTAATTTTTATTTTAAATTTCACATGTGCAGTTTCATGAAAATCTTAATGTTTATAATAAAATTTATTTACGGCTGTATGTAACAATTGTTTTTTTTCCATCGTTAATTGAAATTCTTTACAAATTTCTTCACGCATATTAATATGGCATATCGATCATATTCAGATTACATTACATTTGCCATAATTCTATAAAATTCTATCTTATTCAAACATTCTCATGATTGTCTTGATAAGATATATTTACACGTACTTAATCAATTATTGGCAATTCTCCCGTTAACTACAATTTTGAATATAGTTACATGAAATAAATAATAATATACGTAGTTATAACTTTAATACTATAGTGTTTAATTCTTGTAAACAATATCATTATATAATTATAATAGCTATATATTAATTTTTTTATCGAATGTAATATTCAGACGCTTATAAGTGCATCCATTATTCTATATATAAAATTTTCTAATTTTTTTATAGTGTTTCGGAAACTAGTTGCTATTAATTTACTTATAATATTAGCTTGTAACGTAATTACAGTGATAACAATTATTTTAAAGTTAAAATCATGCTTTTAACTTAACACGATTATAAAATCACATAATTATTTAATTACTTTAAAATAACTCTTATAAAAAAGGAAATATTCTGAAGTAGTCGGAGATAATCGTAGCTGGCGAAAGATTTTTTTTTAAATTATAATGAAAAAAATTTGTTTTTACGTATTGAAATTTATTGTTTAAAAATATCCGGGCGTATACGTGCCGTATATTACTGATTATTAGCATGTACACTTTCATTATTGATCGATCTTCATATCTTTTGTTCTCAATAATTTTCCATTAAATTATTTCATCAATTTTGCTCTATATAATTATCGTGAAAAAGCAATAATAAATTCAAGTCCTTTGTTAGAGTAATAATAACTTTAGTTATAATATTTAATAATTATAAATCAATTGCGTGCGTATAATCAATATATATTTATTAAATAAATCATGTTTCCTTTATTAATTATTGTTAAATTTTTCTTTATTCTTTACATTGCAATGTGTGTTTTATTTAAAAATATCTATAATTCTTATTTTATTCTCTCTCTCTCTCTCTCTCTCTCTCTCTCTCTCTCTCTCTCTCTCTCTCTCTCTCTCTGTGTATGTGTATATATAATCGACAATGAAAAATATATTTCATATTAGATTGCAATTATAAAATTTGTGAAAATAAATTGTCAAAATTCAATCGTATTTGCAAGAAATAAATGTACGGATAAAGAGAGAAGGACAGGTAGGATGGAGTCTATCTTGACATCATATATTCAATGCGATATTCATATTGTCTTCGAATATTATTTTGCTGAATGACGATGCAAATATAACGAAGAGTTGATTAAAAGTGTCCGATGTTGGAGACAAAGAAAACGTGAAAAGGGGCTAAAGGCGGTTTTCACGAACGATAATTGAATTGAAGTTGACGTAGTGAAGTTCGGTCAATATTTTTATAAAAATTCATTCTACTATCTATTTGAAATTATGGGAATGAAAATAAATAATTTGTAAACAAGTATGTGCATTTTTATTACTTTTATATCGCGTGACTAATAAAAAAAAAAAAAAAAAAAAAAAAAAAAACTACCAGTTGTGGAGTTGTCTGTATATTGGCGACGAAGAATAGGAGAAAAGGGTCGTGACTGTGTCGAGTAATAAAATTTCAGATAAGCATGAAACGAACGTACATTTCGTTCAATCTACTTTTACTCATTATCATTTATGGTTCTCGTAATTATGATTCTTTCTTGATTTACTTCTTTATTTGGCATTGATCTAGTCAAAAAGAATAAGAGGCCAATGTTTGACTCACGCACATTTCATGTCTACTCATGTGTTTATTTAAATTTGTTGGAATAATAATCTAATGATGCACTTACAATATACGTATATGTTTGCTGTGCGTGATATATATTGCGCTTGTATATATATATATATATATATATATATATATATATCAATATATATAAGAATCATATATATATATATATATATATATATATATATCATTGGCATTGGCAATAGAGTACTTGCGGACTAAACTGACTGTATGTACTTTGGATTGTATAGCACAAATCATTTTCTCCAATTTCGACTGCAAAGATTACAAATGCAATTTAGTGATAAGAAAAGGTTAAAATATTTAAAGGTATAATTACTTGTTTACTGATTAATGATTATAAGCGATCGTATGGAATTCGTAGTTTCATTAACGGAATAGCTCCATCATATTTCAATCAATTAAGTCAAATAAGTGCATAATAAAATTATTTCATAAACATATACGAGTATAAAAAGTGCAATAAAAATACGCTTTAGTCTATATAAGGAATAAGAACAAATTTAGAAGAAATTAAAGAATTAATTGATAAATACGAATATCAAGGAGAGTAAAATAATTAGGCAAATATTATTTAAAATTCTACTTTATTTTTATAATAATAGATGGAGTATAGGATTATATATTATTTTATTTATTATTTCTTTATCATAATTGCATAACATTCTATTATTATTGTCCATCCTATTTTGTCATCCACTATGCTATCCATTATTATAACATTATTTTCTCTAAATTTTTTTTATTTTTTTTTTTATTTACGATTATTTAATTAATATTTTGAATCAAGAAAATCTAAAAGTTCGTCAAGATTTCATGCATTATCTTTGCAATTTGAGGATTTTTAACATTTGAAGACAATGCTAATTCAATACAATAATATAATAACTTAGCTTGAAGTGACGCTGTAGTTGTAGTTATTTGTATGGGCGTTGTAAAAATGGATGACACGGTAACGAGATTAAAGAAAGTATAAAAATTTATTTTATAAACTAGGAGGTAAAAAGTATAATCAACCAGAGGGCTTTAATGAGATAATTTGTCAATGAAATAATTAACTTAAAGAAAAGTCTCTACTAAGAGTTGTTTAGGAACAAAAATATCTTTGTTAAATACATAGGAACAAAATATTCTGGACAAAGAAGAATTGTAGAAAATCATATAATGATAGACTAGAATATATATTCCAGGTCACTTAAATAGAAGAAAAAAAAATTTAATTAATAAGTCAGGCTAAGTGGGACTAAACTATATGTAGCTATAATTATACAGTAAAAACAGAGAAAAAAGAAGATGAATATTACGGCTGGAAGGGAGTGCAGGGAAAGGACAAAAAGTCGAGCGTTAAAAACCAAATGAAAATAATTAATAAACATTAAGTATAAGTCATTAAAAGTATTAAAATTTTTGTTCTAATCAATCAAATCTAATCAAACGGATAATTAGCTATGGCTATAGTTTATACACGATTCGCAAATAATTATAATTAATGCTCTATATAATCGCGAAATTATTGCAATAGTGATTGATAATACGACGCAGAGAGATGTCGAGACGAGCTAACTATTTTACAATAAATAAAATCCATGCTTTATTTAATTGCAACGAAACGTACACCTTACGTCTCGTATATTATGTATTAATGCATCAGAGATTATGAAAAACGTCGATGTTTCCTAAGCATAAATACCGCTCGACGGACTATGCAAACTTATGCGCGTATGTTTTTCATATATGATTGGAGTGGAGGGGAGAGGATGACTTTACCGTAAAGAATTTATGTAATCGAGTTTCGTAACACACTCAGTGAATGCAAATGACATTGTAAATAAACGAAGATAATTTAATTATTTTTTCGTATTGTGAGTGTTGCGATTATTCGTAAAAGTCTTTTAAAAGTGTAATTTTAGTAACTCTTATGAATACATTCGATCGACGCTTTTAATAAAAACAAAGAAAAACTTTAAATTACAAATGTCGTTTGTCGCTTCGTGTTTAAATAGTGGATATAGACAAAATATCATCCAACGAGCGTATCTTTTTATTATATTTTAAATATTATTAGAAATAATGGGCACACATACAGGCGCGCGTGTTCGCATATACTTATAGGCGAAAATTAAAGTGATTAATGACGTTAAAAATGTGTGTGAACACTTCGGAGTAAATAAAAAAATAACTGGCTACCAATTGGATGAAATGGACATGAAATTGACCGACAGTGGCTGACTTTCATCCACGACCTACCCGAGCTCTCGTCCGAAATTCACTCAAGGTTTCATGGGTTATGGGGCTACCAAATGCTATCGAATGCCCGTCCATAACAATTAAAAAGTAAGTACGAAACAACGTCGTCGAGAACCGTCGGATTAATCCAGCCAGCCGAAGGAATTACATCGATCGCTTCCCGGACTCGACGTACCAGCGACGGCGGGACCAACCAACGGGGGCTCGGCCCTCTCGCGATCGTCCCTGTCTCCGACTTCCCCCGAGGCTTACGCAAGCCGCTTAGCAGAAGGAGTCGCTGCGTCGGGGAGCGGGACGAGCGATTTCCCGCAATACCCAATTGTCCAGCGTTAACTGTTAGAGCGTCCCGACTCGCTCTCTCTCTCTCTCTCTCTCTCTCTCTCTCTCTAATGATTTCGAATTTAAAGCGCCCGTCGTCACTTGTGCGCGCGTCGGCGGCGTCGCTTCCATTGGCCGAGGTGCCGGCAGTCATAACGACCTAGTAACAACGGCTCGCTTAACGACTTAACGAGACGCGCTGTTACTGCTCGAGCGGCCGAGCAGGCCGGGAGTCCAGGCGCACCGGGCCCCCGTCCGACGTGACACGACCGGTAAAGCACTCCTTACTTCTTTATTTAATCGCTTGTTGCCTGGCGCTGGGTGGAGGAGTAGGAGGAGAAGGAGATGGAGAAGGAGGTGGAGAAGGAGGTAGAGATGGGGGAGGAGCCGGAAAGGCGCCGCGGTTTTGCCACGACTCGTCCCCGTTCGTGGCCTCCCAAAGCGTATAATCCAGTCTCCTGTCTGGAAAACCTTTGCTTGCGTTACGTAACGCGTTCGGCATGGAATTAGCTTAGCCACCCAATAGGCTTTTATCTCTAAATCGTCGCCTCACCTGTTGCGATAACCATTGCCCACCGACGTACTTGGCTGGCGGCCGGAAAAGAGTGCGCTCCACCGCTCCAACGACTCGCTTGAATCTAGTGGAATTCGGGACGCGAATTAAAAAGTTTCTTCCTCAACTTGAACTCGTCAGCATCGCGCCTACTTTTAAAGCTCTTTCCCCTTCATTTTTTCTTCTTCTTTATTTCCATTGTTTTCCGCAATCGCTCCTCAGCGGCAATTAAGTGCGATATTATAAGTATGCCAGACGGTTTATGTTCGACGAGAATTTTCATTGTATCATTCGGATTGTTCGATTCACGCTTTGATAAATATGCTTGAGCTGTGAAAATAAATAAAGAATTTTAAGAAGAGAAAGCTGCATTAATGCGCGTGTAAAGAAGAAATGATCTTTGTGCGTAGCGCAATAACGATGATATGCAATAATATTATTTATGAAAGTCATTATTGGGTATCGTTCAAATGATATTTCGTTCATGGAGGTGCAATCGACGAATATATTTGACATTAATTCTTATCGATCGTTACGTCTCTTCTCGATCCGTATGCTATCGTGACGGTCGTCTCACTATCTCTCTCTCTCTCTCTCTCTCTCTCTCTCTCTCTCTCTCTCGCATACATAACATAAGGATAGTAATATCGTAATGTCGTAAACTATTTGTTAGCTATTTGGATGGCGGACAATTTTATTGGCGCGACGTGAACAAGATCTCGTCTGCTTTTAAAGCGATTGTATTTCATGCATAAAATTCATATTATAATTTAAGCTCATTGAAATTGATTGATCATTATCAAATATGCCCCTTTAATACATAAGACAACGATTATATCAATTAACGTGGCCTACTAAATATACGTCACTTTTTTTTTTTTAATTCATTTTTTTTTTCTTAGCAAAGGTGATATTCTCCTACGTCACGTACAAATGTTGTTGCTTTATTTAAGAGATTAAGAGAAGTATAAGCGATTGAGGTTAAGTATTGTCTTTGAAATCGAAGGCCGATTTGAAGAGGAGCAATTAATCGAGAGTAATAGAACGAAAAGTATAAAAAAAAAAATTGGGAAATTAATGACTTAGAAGTATGCCTTATAAGCTGAGAGATCCGACTAACAAGTGCACACGCGTCCCGCGCACGTGCGCGTCCACCGATCGAATGGGATTGGCTAATGATTTTGAAAGGATTACCGGCAGTCATTATTGCCACGACGACGATAAAATTTGCCAAACTGAAAGAAAAAACAATTTTGGCGAAACCCTGTAGCTTTCTAACAGCTATTTGCTGATAATTGATTAATTGAGGCAATCAGTGCTATGTTAAAGCGAACGGATAGTTTGATGCGCAGAATAGGGAGAGCCGCAATCGCACCGCGCAAATTGTCTCAATTAATCAATTTTTAACAATTATTGTGGCAAAATTATAGACACCATGCACAAGCAATGTAGGAATTTTTTTACATTAGTTATACATTACGTTGAGAAGTGTTTGTATATACTTTCTCTTGCTCCTCCACTCCACCTCTCCCCCCTCCCCCCTCCCTCTATCTGTATCTCTCTATCTCTCTCTCTCTCTCTCTCTCTCTCTATCTCTCTCTCTCTCTCTCTCTC
>NW_011948435.1:1638597-1648321 GCF_000503995.2 Ceratosolen solmsi marchali
TCTCTCTCTCTCTCTCTCTCTCTCTCTATATATATATATATATATATATATATATGTACACGCACACACGTGCGTGTATACGCGTACGTAGTCTATGGTCTATAATGATAATAAATTATAATATTTAATATTGTACCTACGATGATAACGACAAAATTCCGTAAAAATACAAATGAGTTTACATTTAATGGGCACTCGTTCGTTTCAAATAACAGCTCGATATATATTTGAGCTCTCGAACGATAAATATATATTTCTGCCTCTTAATGAAAGGAGTACTGTAACATGATGTATTTATTTAAATATTTGCGAGAAATGACGTTGTTGTTGAGGTTCATTTGCTAAAGTGCTGATGGACTTTGAGTACAATTCATTCTTCTGACCTCCAATTCGATTTCCATTACCGCCTAGTTCGTCTCTTTAATTTATCGAGGATGTCGACAGCTCAATTATTGTAAATTAATGTTCTCTCTAATTTATTACCATTGCACGCTTATATATTTTCATTATAAATATTAATTTAGAAATATATCTGATTCTGATTAACAATATTTTATGAAAATTAATGTAAGCTATGCACAGCTTATGTATTTGCAACATTAATCTGCAAAATAATTGGCATTTTTATACATTTTTATCTCTTATTTATTATGGTCAATTTAACAATAGTTACGAGACATTAATTTTGAATATGTAACTAATGCAAAAATTTTATTTGCCCATATATCTTATCAACAGATGCGAGTATATTACATTTGTTCCCTAAAATGCCAAAATCCTTATCCTATTTCTATCGGTTGTTTATCATCGAAAGAAGTAATTTGCAAAATAATGTTTTATATATTAATATGATTTTTTTGTATGTTTCGCATATATGAATGTTTACAAAAATCCGTCTTTTTGATTCGAAAGAGAAATTAAGAAAGGAATTTTACCGCGTGTATTGATAAACAAAAAACAGTTAATGGTCCGATATTCCCCGACATGAAGTTCGGTAAAACAATGGTGATAAATAATTCATGCCGTTAGCATTGGTATTAATAATAATTGATTGATTCTAAAATTGTATTGTTTCTTACAATTTAACTACAATGGCTGATTTCAATTATTTAAATATATTTAGCTTTCGCAAATGCGTTATAAAAATTAGAAAAATTTCTTTGTAAAATTGTTATTATTATTCGTGTTATAATGTATATATCAACATAGATGAGATAAAATATATACAATAATGAACACACACACACAGAGAGAGAGAGAGAGAGAGAGAGAGAGAGAGAGAGAGAGAGAGTAATGGACTAATAATAAATAAGAAATATTATATAAATGTTAAATAGACAAATAGATAAGGTCGATACAATTCCAACACATTGATTATATTTAATATATATCCATTTAATTCGACCGCAAATTTTAATTCTTCATTTCAATTGAAATATCTACGTACTTTCTCATATTCATGCGACATACAACGATATTTCAATGCGTATTGTACGTTCTTAACAATATAAGCTTCATTAATTTAAAGTTATTATAAAGAGAACAAAATGTTATTATTTTGATATTTCAATTTTTATCAAATAAGTACAGATTATATCAATAATTAATCAAGTATAATTTTGCATTACTGGAGGCCTACTTATATGATTTTAATAATAAGCTCCGTGATTACATCAAGTTGATGCAATCAATACTTGTGTTTATCATTATGGAATATAATACTAAAGGAATAAGCTATTAAACATTTTACTAATGTAATTAATGTGAGAGGAGATTATCATAAAATTCATGTTTTCTTACATATTTCCAATTGATAATGTTATTGTAGAAAAATTTACTATCCGTCGAATTATTTAATGATATTATTGTATTGAGGAAATTTTCGCATAAAACTTTGCATAAAGGCTTTTCCTAAATTTTTGATTTTCTATCGAGAAATATTTTATTTGTCCATTAGTTCTAATCCAGTGGATGAAAAAACTTAAAAAATCTATTTTGCGGGCAGAATCAATATTGATTTTTCATTTACCTGTACAATTTTATTTTTTAAAACAAACAGTCATGTTGTTTCAATCTGTAAATATCGATGAAATATTCTTTATTCATAAATCTTTTATGCGTAACTTATTTATTATATGCGTAGGATATAAGAGAATGTCGTTTTTGTCTTTATTTAATGCACGACATTTTGCCGTTTTTTCTCATTCGTTTATACGTGCAATAAAAATCCAAATAAGTTGATAAAAATTGAATGGATTGGCTATTGTTGAAATTTGAAGATTACGTTGCCGTTTAAGATTATTCGATTTCTTATCTTGCCATATTAAATTGTTAATAATTTATATTAAATATTTACATTTGCAACGCGATGCTCTTACGATTGAAAAGTATTTATGTTACTTCGTACTATAATTTCTCGCATCTCTCATTACTTTAATTAATAAATGAGCTTCTTTCATCATAACTAATGACATTCAAGCCCATAAAATTCGATTAATTAAATATTTCAATATTATATACACACACATGTGTATATATATATATATATATATATATATATATATATATATATATAATTAAATGTATATAATCTTTATTGATTTAGTATTATGATGGATACGTAAAATTTAATTGCCATCGTCTGTTTTTTTTTTCCTTTTTTTTCCTTTTTATTTTTCGCGTTACGAGTCATTGCGGCGCGGAAATTTCATTATAAATCGAGTAACTGAATTTATTATTTTCTAATAGTCATATTAGCGAACTAGTCAAAGTAAATATGTCTATTTTTAGAAATCCGGCAAATCAAGTTTATTATATTGTTCATTAAATTCTATTTATATACAAGATTTTATTTATTAAGACGAATGGCCGTGAGCCAGGCTAATGTAATTACAGAGTTAACGGGTCCAGCTAACTACGTTTAACGATATTAACATTTTTCCATGAGACCGTGAAGAGACGAGGAACGTAAAGGAAGAATTACGTCGTTTGTTCGTCTCGCGGATTCGGCTGATAAGTCGCCACTTGACTCTCAGGGCGATCCTCGCATTGGCAGAATCGAACCGATCGACAAGATGTGCGACTTCCTTGCCTGGACGAAGACGAAATTGATGCTCGTCGTCTTCGTCGTCGTCATTCACCTCGCGCGCTTATCGCTCGGTAAACCCCTCCTCCGAGCATTCTCGCGGAGTGAGCGTTGGCCTTCCCCCCGGTGCTCTACGTCATCGTGTTTGATTTCGTCGGACTCCTCTCTTCCTGCCCACATCGCGCGGCGCCGTCGAAGCCAGCGAGACTCGCTCGCCGGCTGTTGTCCGTGGAGGCTCGGGCGCACAGAGTACATCCACCTCTAGGAACGCGTCGCGGTCCTCGGCCTCGCGAATAACCACAGCAACCTGCGCACGCCCACTCCATCGGCTTCTCCCCGACCTCACCGCTACCCTCGTTCCCCTCCCGCTTCGTCCTCCTCCACGTTCACCTCGTGCTCGGGGTGCCCCGGGCCCCGGTGTCAGTTCTACGATCAGCTGTTGCTGGGCCAGCCCGATCTACGTGGGTGAGGTTGGTGGCGACGGCGACGGCTGTGGTGGCGGTCACGAAGGGAGTGCGTGGAGGGAGTTGGGCGGCGGGAGCGGGCAGAGGGCGGCGGAGCCGGGGAAGGGACCCGATTCCGGTTCCGGGCCGAGAATGTGCCCGGCGGGGGAGGTAGGAGCCGAGAAGGAGCGGAAGGACGAGAGAAAGTGAAGTGAGCGAGGGAGGGGAGAACGAGGCGACGAGTCCTGGGTGCGCTTTACGAGGGCCAAGGCATCCGAAGGCTAGGAAGAAAGGAAGAGGAAGGAGGAAGAAGAGGAGGAGGCTTGTCCGCCGTGTGTGCCTGCGCGTGAAATAGAGAGAGAGATTTAGAGCAATAGAGAGAGGGGGGAGGGGGGAAGAGAGAGAGAGAGAGAGGAAGAGAGAGGGAGAGAGACAGCTAGTGTGTGCGCGCGCGAGAGAGAGAGAGAGAGAGAGTGTGTGTGTGTGTGTGTGTGTGTGTGTGTGTGTGGGTGGGTGGGTGTGTGTGTGTGTCTCCGTGTCGTAAGAAGGGGGAGAGACGAATGAGGCTGCGGTGGAGTCGTAAAATAGGGTAAGATGGCAGTTAGGGAGCGGTTGGGGGTTGCGGGTGGAGGAGGGTAGAGGAGGAGGATGGCCCATTTAACGATACACGTGTTTGGGTGTGGAGAAGGAAGTGTTGGCGTCGGACTAATGTATCCCCGGCTATAGGAAGGGCTGAGGATCGTGTCGAAAAGTCAGCTACAGCTGATCGTAGGGAAGACGCGCCGCGCCTGCGATGCATCTCTCGTCATCTGAGCCAGGAGTGAGGAGTGGAAACGGAATGGAGAGAAAGAGATAGATAAATAGATAGAGATATATATATATATATATATATATATATATATAGAGAGAGAGAGAGAGAGAGAGTAAAAGTTTGTATTTGTGTGAATGGGAGACAGAGACAAGTAGTACTCTCTTTTCCTCTCTACACTTCTCTCTCTGTCTCTCTCTCTCTCTCTCTCTCTTTGTCCCTGCCTCTCTTAGTCTCTTCCTCTGCTCCTCTCTCTCTCTCTCTCTCTCTGTCTCTCTCTCAGGCTCTCTTTCTCTTACTGTCTTACTCTGTTACTCTGTTACTCTGTTACTCTCTCTCTCTTACTCTCTCTTACTCTCTCTTACTCTCTCTTACTCTCTCTCTCTCTCTCTCTCTCTCTCTCTCTCTCTCTAACATATCCTCCGAACGAAGCAAAGACGTGTACATGCACACAAGGCGTGCTCTTTCCTGCCTGATGTGGGAGATCCTTCGGAGCTCCGTGCAGTCCCATAACAACGTGCCCAACTGTGATATTTATAAGTGATATAATCCTCGCTCTCTCCCTGCTCGGCTCACCGTTCACTTACTTCTTAAATCTTCCTTCTCTCCATTTTTGCGCTTGTTTGTTTGTTTGCTTGTTTTAATCCAACTTTTGTTTCAATCTTCATTATTTACCTTTGTTGTCGTTATCTGCGCTCGACTTCGTGACTTCGTCCGCTCGCTCCTTCCAAGCAGATACGCAGCGCACGCTGAATTATTTTCTTCTTGGGAAAACGGATATTGCTCGGTGATACTAAGTAAGTTTCGTCTTATTTTTCTTTATTTCGCCTTATCGCACTTTTCATCCTCTCTGCCCTCATTAACTAATCCACTTTTAGTTTAACAATTAAATCGAGTGGGTGGAAACGGCGCAGCATTACACGTTGCTGCACTGGAATAACATTATCCTTACCCATAACTTTTCTTTCTGTCAAGCTCAACCGACGTAATATCATATATTATTATTAACCATTTTTACATTTTATCTTTTGAACTACCTCCCACCCTCCCTCTCACCCTTCCCATCTCCAGCATCTCTCTCTCTCTCTCTCTCTCTCTCCTTAAATTAGATTTACATGTATAAGTAAATGTTTCTTCAAAAGTTCAAGATCATTTAATCTAGTATCTTTGAATTTTGGCAATTTTGTGCTTCCTCTTATATTTTAACGTAGATAAACCGGTTACGCGTATGTGCTGAATATAATAATATTCCGCAGAAAATTCTAATAAATTTATAAACAGTGGTGTGTCCGGTACTTTGTGTTGGATTGGATTTGATTACCATGAATTACGATATGATGAAGTTTATTTTGCAAAATCATTGGCATTAATATATGTCTCTTTGAAATATTGAACGAAGCGGGCTTTCGACGACTTAACGGAAGAAAGAAATGGTAAAGTACATATTAAAAAGTGTCAAAATTTAATTAAATATTAAATTTTGCTTTCACACCTTGCAGGTATGCATATTAATAAATTATAATTAGGCTATCAATAAGTGTGCCTGCGTGGATATGTGAGCGCGCGCGCGCGCCTGGGTGCATGTGTGTATGCAATTTCATTCATGCGTCTCTCTGTACTTTCTTAAAAATATTACGAAGGCAATAACTTTTAAATAGAATGTCGATTTAAAATCATGCAATTTTTTAATTGAAAGTTTGAATTTTCAAATAAAAAAAATTTGAAAGTTCCTTTAGCGCCCATAATTTTCGAAATAATATCTAACTTTAACCTTAAATTGTTCAATATAAAAAAAAATCTAGTAAATTCTTGAAATGCAAATACAAAACTTTTCGATATTCCATTTATCCAGCCAAGAAAGGCTTAATTGAGCAATTAATGTACATGTCATGCAAAATTAATGTAATATTTTAATTAATAACCTTACTTCTTTCTTTTTCGTAAAACAATTTCATAGAATCGTCACTCAATTTTCTACATTCTTTCTTATAATTATTATCATTAATCTTTATTGATATACCTATAAAAATTGTTTTTTATACATCTATCACTTTTTATTTTTAACGAATATATTCTATAACTCAGTGAATAAATATTAAAAAAATTAATATCCAATAGATATAATAATAAAACAAGTGGTACATCGATTTCCTTTTCAATTTCGATGTATTTCAATTTAGATATGCACGCATAAATTGTCGTTGGCCATTGACAGTAAATGTGGAGATCAATAATTTATTAATGAGAGACTTTTTCATTTCAGCATGTTGATGTAATTAGTGCAAATTATCCAAATGAGCAATGATTTTTCAACAACAATTTTTCTATGTATAACCGCGAGAGAGGAACAACATCTGCTTGTTTACATAACTTAACAACATACATTGCAGGCTTACAATAATTTCTAATATTAGGCAGACGATCTGCGCAAAATACTCATCCATTCGATTATAATGACCGATTAATGATACAACGGGAATATTTATGTAACTTATTTGCGATGAATAAGCGGTAATTATAGATCAAACGATTCTGTTTTGCTTAGCTCACATTATGTTAAATCCCCTACATTCTCGGAATTTGCTAGCATTTTAGAATATTCCATCGAATGTTTAGTTCACACTTAACTATTTAACGAATAAACCATCTTCAATAACGTCAACAACAATGTATAATATTTGTTTTTAACTATTTGTTTATATAGATGTGTATTTTGCGTATAGATTCTGATGTTGTGAAAATGTATTTATCTTAAACGTTATGTTAAGGAAAAGGATAAACAAAATGTGGATGAAAAGAAAACGACGATAGGAATTTTTTTTGTCTGCTTTTGTTCTCTGATATAATTAAAGTAATAAATTATCATTTGCATTATTTTTATCACTGAAATGATATATATATATATATATATATATATATATATATATATATATTTATTTTTCGAATCATGACAAACAAATGTATGATATATTTCTATGAATATTTGCATGGATTGTGAAAGATATTTAGATTATGGAATATATACGTAGCCGATATTTAACTTTATATAGCATATATTTGTTAATTCAATTGTCTTAATATTAATCAGGATGGCATATTCAACTAGATTGATCTATTCTCCTCGAAAACTAATTATTATATCGCTATAAATATTCGAGAAATTTCATTATATTAAATATTTTATTATTTTATCTCGTTATCATCATCATTGTCATCATCATTATCAACACGATCATCATATTATTCTATTTGTACTTGATTTAAAATTTATTATTATTATTAATCATACGTTCAAACATTATATCGTTATTTCCTTACGATCGTTATTTTAATGAAAAAATTGTAGGTAAACAGGTCATATTTATTGTACATTTTATTTATTTATTTATTAATTTTTGATAATCCTTTGAATATCCGTGAAGTATTGGTAGATATATCTTAACAGTTATTGGTTATGATAATGTTGAGAGTATCTTATGTAGAAGACCTTATCGAAGAAGCGAAAAATTTTATCGGTAATTCCTTTAAAAATTCTGGAATGCTCTTAATTTATGTTCATGTTATTATTCATAAAAGATTGAATTTATATCTTTCTAAAAATATCGGAGGACATAAGCCTCTCTAAATATAAATTAATAATTTCAAATGTGTAAATAATGTTATATTTGGCTACAGACGTATATAAGTGAAAGGACGGGATTTAATAAGTCAGGCTTAAGCGAATCAATCGACGAGATCTAATTTCTATCCGAGTCGAAATAATTTATACATATATGTATGTATGTATAGTCTAATGTGCTTGCAATGTCATTAGATCTATTGGATTTGGAATGGCTGGCGATATGTAGATTTTAACTGCAATTATAATATTTCCTTTTCTTGAATGCGAATTGCACGAGGAAGCACGTGCCCGGACAACAGATACTAAATATTAGGCAAAGCATCGTTCTCGCCGTTATTACACACACACACACACACACACACACACACACACACATATATATATATATATATATATATATAAGATGAGAAGAAGAGAAGCAAAGGAGAGAGAAAAATGAAAAAAAGAACGAAAGGAAAGGAAAAGAAAGGAGAAAGAAGAGACGATGAAACGGGTAAAAAGGAAGAAAAGGAGCGAAGCATCGTTGGGACAAGGAACGATCGATGCCGAGACTTTACAACTCTGCCACTATTTATGCCCGTGGAAAGCAATAATTGTTGGCAAAAGTGTCGGAAGGAAGCCGAAGTGGATACGTAAGGAGGTGAAAATAACGGGGAAGGCGCTAAATTTAGCATGCAGCGTCTAAAATAAGCAAGGATTATCCTGTTGATTATCCAAAGGAGAAATGGAGCTAATCGCGGTCGAGAGCGGACACCCGGAGATCGACGATTAATGGTCGATCTCGTAAATATAGAGCGGGCGGATGCCGATGATCCGCGCGTCGTTTTCGCGCTCGGAAGGGCCGAGAGTCCGTGGGGCTAATCCGAGGTTAGGTTATCCGTGTTCGCGTCGACGTCGACGAGGTGACGTGAGGCGACGAGCTCTTCGATCGTAGGTCGGCCGGGATCATTCCCCCGGAATGCACGGTCGTACGAAAATAAAAGCGTAATCGCGTAACCCGAGCGAGATTACCCGAGCGGCATTGGCCTATCGCCGAGGAAATTCCAGCTTTATTTATTTGGAGTGGGTGCGCCGCTATTTATAACCGGGCGCTCGCTCCGGAGGCGGCCACCGATTCTCAAACTGATTCACGCGGAATGCAGGAGTGGAGACAATGAGCCGAGTGATGTCAATGATACAAAAATACACCGCGGTGGGGGTGGCGCGTGCGCAGGAGGAAGCGTGGGCGCGGTGGACGGGGCGAGGATTGGACGGGACGGGACTGGACGGGACGGGACGGGACGGGACGGGACGGGACGGAATGGGACGGGACGGGACGGAGGATGGCTCGTATAAGGACGGGGTCGGTTTATTTTCGAGCGCCGGCTATTAATAGACGGCCGCTCCACGACGACGTAGACGGGTGCCAAGCCGGTCGCGTGGGCGCCCGCACCATCCTGCATCCTCGTCCTTGCCCGAGCAGCGGCTCCTCCGCTACTCCCTCCCCTCCTCGTCGCAACCCCTCGCTCTCTCTCTCTCTCTCTCTCTCTCTCTTTATCTGGCTGTGTTCGTGCGTGTGTGTGTGTGTGCGTGCGTGTGCGTGTGCGTGTGTGTGTGTGTGTGTGTGGTAGGTGCGGTGCTTCTTCGCTGTTTACGCTGGAGTTTGGCTCCAGGGTTACGAGCGCCTTGGAGGCTCGCGAGAAGGCTACGGGGACGATTTCGTAACGTAATGTCCGGGCGCGCCTCGTTCGAACGAGCCGCGACCGACACGACGATCGGCATGTCTC
>NW_011948435.1:1648476-1663575 GCF_000503995.2 Ceratosolen solmsi marchali
GACGCTCGCGATGTCTCTCTACGCAATTCGGGACGCGAGAGAAAATAGACGCCGCGTTGGGATTTCGTGTGCGCTTGGTCATAAATTATTTCAGCGTAATAATTCATTTCGACGAAGAATATTTCTCCACGCGCTGCGGCGACGCCCTGGCGAATTTCATCCTTGGTAAAGCACTCGTGTTTTTTTTTTTTTTTTTTTTTTTTTTCGCCACGCGATACTCGTCCGACTTTTATGATTATGATTTTTCCATATTACGCTCGAGTATGCTAATATCGGCTTTATTACGATTATGTGGACGGGATTGTCCGAGATATTTTGGATTATTCGGTCTGCGATCAAGGCGGCTCGATTTTTTGATTCGTCAATGATAAGTCGCTTAGAAAGGCTATGTCAAGGTCAATGTACTTGTGTCTGTAAACGTCCTACGTAATACACTAATGGCCGTTCTAGGAAATATCTTATTAGCTATGGAAAGCCGATCACTTATCATTAAAATTGCCATGGTCTACATTACTGCATTAAGCCAATAAATAAATATGTTCAATTAGCTGCAAAGATATATGCTACACGCGAATACATAGAATCCGTCGTATTTACCGATACTTTATCCTGTAGTAGCAATAAAACAGCAAGAAGGATTATGACAATGACAGCGACAATAACGATAATGCTAATCGTTTGAAAATTGAAACGCCTATCAATAACGTAATATTTGATAAAATATCCCGATTGATTAATTCGTAGCTTTTCATATTAATTTTTAAACCTTCTTTGGTTGATTATTATGATTATTAATTAACTCGCACAATATAAACACTAATTATTCGTCACGTTACGTACTTCTAAAAACGAAACTTTCAATTTGACTTGAAATAATGCGTTTAATCGTAAATCACAATTTATTAACGTTAATCTTGAGAGAATTAATTTTACTAGAATAGAAGGACGATAATTTGTAAATTTTGCTTTATTTAATTTTAATTTCTAACCTTTGAATGTAATTGTGTAATATTAAATTACGACATTCTTTTCGAGGAAAGAAGAATTACAATACTACTTTTTTCTTTCATTTTTTTTTTTTTTTTTTATCTTTCTATTCTTCCTTTATTCTTTATGTCTTATAAACAACGTTGTCAGATACTTATTGAATAATTTAGATTCGATTGTATCTTCGATTCGATAAATCTTTATTTAACGTAGATCAACTCTCTTTGTTGTTTATCCAATTTCATCTTAGAGGAATAGGGAGCTCGTAGGTATTTATTATACAATTACATGTTCAAATTCGCTTCGAATCTTCCACTTGGATGCATCTTATTATTCGTATATGTGGAGGTAAACTTTGGAGGAATGTAAGAACGAGATAGAGTAGTGTCGTAGTGAAAAAGAAAGAATATTTACCACCCGCGTGGTCATTATTCCTTTATTTTTCGATATTTTAATAAAAAAAAAAAAAAAAAAAAAAAAAAAAAAAAAAAAAAAAAAAAAAAAAAAAAAAAAAAAGGTCATGATACTTTATGACTATTGTTCTGTCTTCGATCAAAATGTTAAGGAAAATTATAATTATTTTGTGGACAGTCTCCAACGTGGAAATATAAATATGGCTTTTATCTCTCTGACGCGCGTCAAATCTAATTTAACCCACTCGCTTCATAGTCATTTCATTGGATATTTTTAATTGCAAATCAATATGTATCAATCTTTGAAAGAGTACTTTTCTAAAATCTCAGATTTAAATTGATCTAAATAAGTGATTTGGCGTATTCGTCCGTTCAATATCTGACGACTAATACGAAGAAAATTCGTCAGTTATTTACCGAATAATCTAATTTATAAATTATCATTTAAAAAATTCATGTTAACAATCAATTGTGTAAAATAATTAAGATTCCGGCGATATTAATTAAGTATGAAACGTCATCATTTGTAACGAGATCGTGAATTTTATTCGGAAAATCAGGGAATTAAGTTATCGATTCATCAACTTTAAGGTTATTCTTATCTTTACTTCATTACGTACAATAACTTGTTTGTGTAGAATTTTTAAAATTTATTGTGTATTATTTATCGGGATGCATTATTCTATAGAGTTTGTTGAATGATTTTTCTTAACTTTATTATGTGGAATTACTATAAGAAATACCTTAAACTAAGCTGTGAACTCGACGTTTAATTATAATTATTGCCAATACACGAATCTAAGATTATTCATGTTTAGTAATATGTTTAATGATACGTTTAATGTTCTCACGAATTTATCTATTTGCCACATTATCATCAACCTTACCTCACTTTCTACTAACATTTTCAAAAATTGAGATTAAAATACTCTTTTAATATGTATAATAAAATTTAATAGAAGAAAAGAGAGAGAGAGAGAGAGAGAGAGAAAAGAAGAAGAAGAAGAAGAAGAAGAAAAAATTATAAAAAAAATAAAATAAAAGTGCCTGTATTGTAAGCTCCCCGAATCATTATTGATAGTATTGTTATACACGCAGTGTTCATCTGTTCTTTTGTCGATCATAGGACTAACATATACGGTATTTTTTTTTTTTTTTTTTTTTTTTTTTTTTTTTTTTAACAATCAACAAACAAATGTATACTCCGATAAGAGATAATATTTTTGCAGAATTTCAAAAATGTTCATACGCCTCTTTAGCTTTCGTTTATTTTTTCTCTTTTTCTTTTTAAGTCGGGATTTCCCCAGGCATTCGAATAATTATTAAACAAAATGGGAAAACCGCTGTGTAAACTAGCATCTTTCCCCTCTCCATAGGCGACAAAATTTATCCACTTTAAGATTCAATAAATAAATTGCACCCTGTTAAAACCTTTCACTTTACCTTTGATTTCGATGGATTTTCAATTTTTCATTAAAAATAACAGCCTCGTTATGTCGTATTGTTTACAACAGCATTTGCGCGCAAACAAATTCGCAATTGATTTACGCTCGAATAGCCGCTTAAATAACCAACCTAAATATCCGTCGGTGTGATAATATTGAATGAGCGATTGATTGAAAAATCCGAATAATAATAATAAATAAATGTAATATAAATTTTTCGGGACGGCTCGAACGACTTAAGCGGCAATGCTATGAAAGTATGTTTCCATCGCTCCCATTTACATAATAAGACCGTCTTCTTCGACGGCAAATGGCCCCGGCAACTCGAGGCGAATTCATTATCGCGAAAGCGAAGGGCGGAAAAAGCAAACGAAGAAGGAAGCAGCAAAAATACGAGCCCTAACACTCGATGCTCGAGCGCAGCTGCCAATTCGTTCTTATCCGCGTCCCTTTAAAAGTTCGCGCGCTTAATCGCCCGACGAGTCCTTATCGATGTAAACGCGTCGCTCAACCGTTCCACGCCTCCCACGCATAAAAATACCCTTTGCATTATCTAGTCCTTCCATTCGTATTATTAGGCAGGGGCACTCGTCGCGAGACTTAAATATTCGATATCACTTTGCTTAATGATTCCGCCCCCGCTCGCGTTAACTTTCAAACGGTCTGGCGCACGATAAAGCGTCATTATAAGCGATTACGCAAGCTTTACGGAGCCTTACTTAGGTTTCTTCTAGTGGCACTGGAAAGTCGCTTCAGTCCATGCACACCTGACTCTCTCACACCCCTTCCTTCGAAATATCGCAACTCGGAATTTCAGTGACGTTTCCTTGTTCTTCGCGGCTCCGCGACAGTCTCTTATCCCCGGGCGCTTTCGTTCTTTTATTTGGACAATGTACGTAAGGGTCGTAAGGGCCGGGGAAATTGTTGCTCGAACTGTCGTAGTTATCGCAGTAGAGAATATCGAACTTGCGGAATTGTAGCGCTACCCCATTGTGCGTCAGGGCCCAATGGTTTTACGTTGGGAACTTGCCTGACGCGCGCCCATATTTTCGCAACAATTCCGTTGAATCAATTGATTGGGTATCCCATCCATAATTTATTGTTTAAGCAGTTATTTTTTATAATAATAAATCCAGCGGTATTATAGTCTATATAATTAATGTATGAGAATATTATCCATAAATTAATTTTTCCCATAATCGTTATTTCGACAAAAGCAAAAAAGAAAGGTAAATAGAAGAGAAAACGGTAAACGGTAATCGGATATATTTATCTACCAAAAGATTTTTACGTTAATTTATGCACTTTAGTATGTGTTACGTAATACATTAGCAATAGTAAACACATTTATCGTTACATAATCATCTGCTGGGATATAGAATTGTATTTAAAACGCTGAATTAATATTAATTGCACGCAACCCGGTTACTTAATCCATAGCAAATTATCACGTTAATTACACTCAATATAAATATAATAATCAATGAAATTATTTTCCAGCATATAATTAAATACTGCCTTATGAATGATGTAATCTTTGCCAATATATTACTTTCTCCGATCGACGAAAAATTACAAATGACTACAAAATAATATTGCATTATATGCACAATCTGTTTACATTGCATTACAATGTCATGAATAATGCATAAAACTTTTTTTTGAAACGATCTAATACAAAATTTATAAATTTCCATAAAATGTAATGGAAGGCAAAACAATTATGCCACCAGGGATATTTTGACATATAAACATTCGACAAAGCAAATAGATAATTAATATTATTTAATAAACATATATAAATGAGCGAAATATTTAATAAAAATTTTATCTTTATTCAAGAATTTTACGTTCATTTTTTTTTTTTTTTTATTTCCGTTACTATTCGATACCTACTTTAATTACAACATTATAAAATGTAATTTAGTATTATAATGTATGATTGTATCATTAATACAATGCAATGAGATAGTAGAAGAAATTGAAATTTTAAATTTTCATATTTTTATTTAGACTTTGATACAGGAATATTATAATACCATTTCATGTAAAATATACTATTTAGGTTAAACAAAAATAGCATTAATAAGTATTGGTTATTGTAAATACTCTTGATCGCTATATTGCAAAGTCACATATTCAGAAATATAAAAAACATTTCGTATACTCGTGTATCGCAAAAATTTCTATATAATTTCGTTCCCTCGATAAATGAAGAATTTTTATAAAGATTTCTTACTTACTAATGAAATATTTCTAAGGAATATTAGAAAATCGAGAAAGAAAATGTACATAATCTACTATGTCATTGTTCTAATTTACTTTACACGGGCTTACTTGTAAATTATTATTACTTATTACTTACACTTTGTTAAGTAATAAAGTAATAAATAAGTAATCTATATTGAATTATTCAAATGAATAATTCAATGCCATTGAATGTTAATGTGATTTGATATATTTTCTAATCATCGCGTATTTAATTTGTCAGATTCGTTAAAATACACGCATACACACGCGTATATAATAATTATGTAAATCATCGTAATTTTAACAGTTTTTTTTGCACATATAAAATTTAGGAAAGACAATTAATTTCATGACATAGCACATATCAATGTTCAATTTAATCATATGTACGATCATCGCAGTAAATGATTGGTTGTTTTTTTTTTCTTTTTAATTTTGTCAAAGTAATGCCTGCCCTTGGGATAATTGAGTTTCATGACATAAGAAGAATAAAACAAATTATGTTTATTGATAATCGTATCCGAATAAATGTGACTATTAATATTGTCGATATGGAGGATATTTGTGGAATAGAACTATTGATATTTCCAAATTGGAAAATTCGATAAGCATTTTTGTATGAAAATGTAATAGAATTGTTGGATCATTAACGATACAATCGTTAGTAAATTTATATTGATGTACGGTGTTAGACGATAAGTTTTTAATGAAAGCGGTATTTTTGATATTTTCGTTTTAACAAAAGTGTCATAGTCTGCAGATTTATAAATAGAGACATTTTATAGATAAATTAACATTCTATTTCACCTAATCATAGAATTTTTAAACGGATAATCATTATTGTTTGTTCATTCGTTTAGTCAAGCTTTCGTTAGCCCCCATATATTACGACGTTATTATTATAACAATTATTTATTTAAATCTATATTTAATTTAAATACACAACACGCTTATTATTATATCATATTTATTATAATATTTCATTTAAATTGGTATGGAGAGTCATTACAACCGCAAAGGACTACAAATAACTGCGGAATCACTTCGTTCATCAGTGATTATTATTTATACATGAACACCGGCACCTTCGCAAGCATAACTTTTATTTAACTTGGGGACGAAAGTCCAACGCTCGTAATTAAAGGAGCTTGCGATAAGAGGCCGCGTTCAATTATCAATAATTGTCCAACAAGATGGGGAGAGACGGTACTTCAGTCCCTGCATAACCGAGCTCTTGCATTTTCGTTAAGGCGTTATCCGAAAATATACATTGGAATGGCCATGGGCGTGAAAGATCCTCGGGCGATATCGGATCGGGGTTGCTCAACCATGACGTGGGTCACCCCGTCCTCTTGCTCGCGATGCAGCACGAATGTGCAATCGGCCCGTCATCCATCCGGAAATCGGAAATGAAACGGATAGTTCCAGGAGCGGCGACGCGAGACACTAGTCGAGCTTGCACGGTAGAGAAACAAAAAAAAGGTCGTGGGGTGGAGGGCAAACACGAGGGCGATAGGCAACAACGCCGGCGGCACTTGATAAAGGCTGATCCCGATCCGAATGTGACCCCGTTTAGCCACGGATGCCGCGGGAGGCGAAAGGTCCCGAATTCCTGTCCCCCGGCTCGCATATCGCATTCGTCCTGGAAATATGCGCGTTCGCTCGTCCCAACATTTCCCGAGATCCGACGGGGAAAAACATCGAGGCTGCGTCACGCTTATGACCATCGACCTTGGTCCGTCTCGCGATAAGAGATAATATTCAAGGGAATTTTGGCGCGTTCGGTGTCCGTGAGAGTGTGGGAGAGTGATCGGATCAGAGGAAGGATCTGTAGCGAGTGAGGTTCTCCTAGCGAGAATCCTAGCGAGAATCCTAGCGAGAATCCTAGCGTGAATCCTAGCGAGAATCCTGGCGAGAATCCTGCCCGTCGAGTACCGGCGAGACCATTACTAAATCACGAAAATTTGTTCATCACGATCGAAGAGGTATTTATAATTACTTGCCGAGGGATGTAATGTTTACATGGGGAATTGGGCTGTTGGAAGAAAGATAATAAACGAAATAAAAGCCAACGATTTCCAATAGCGGAAGCTTTCGATGTCGAAAGTTACGAGGATACGCGAAGATTTAATGCCTGGACACGAATCAGCTTTAACGAATTTGGAAATGGAATTTTTCAAAGTGCTCCTAATAAATAATGTTACAGGGCAAGACTTTTTAAACGCTATCGTCGCTTATATAATTGTGCCAATAAATTGTCAATTTTAATCGTGGATAAAAGTGATTAGTATTATCGATGAAAAGAAATGGCCAGAAAGTCAAATGGATTTGGAATGAGATTTTATTTTTTACGTGTTATATTTTTACCAAATATTAATGCCAATATTTATATACATTTTTGTTTCATTTTAGCCAGCTGCGATCCAATGATAAGACATTTTCTCAAGGAAGTTGCGAGTTTCTTAGGTCTAGGCTGTGCGGTGAATCAAATTCAACTCGTATAAATAATTTTGACTCGTTTGAATATGAGCCAACATTATCAAGATCTAATTATATATATATATATATCTATATATATATATATATATATATATATATTTTTTTTTTTTTTTTTTTTTTTTTTTTTTTATGAATATACAATAGACGATATTAATTAATATGGAGACCCTTTGCTCACTTAATATTCGAAGACGTTTTGTCATTAATTGTCCGTAATTGAAAGTGATAGAGATTATTTCTAAATTTTTGTATCTTGCAAATTTAAGGAGCAATGGAAATTATCCAAAAAACTAAAAATTCAATTGAATTTTGTTGTTGCGGCTTAGCGCGCATTGGATTACAGTCAAATACGTGAATCTTAATGACAATGGCATGATTAAGTAAGGAGAGTAAATGTCGACACGTAAGGTGAAATGTGCATGTAGTTTAAAAAAATGGAAATAATGTTCCAATAATCCCTCGCAACCCAATAACGCTCGGCCAAAATTAATCGTAGTTGAAATAGTCAATCGAACAATACGAACACTCGTAAACGCAAATAATACACAAATCCTAGTTTAGCGAACGTTCAATCTTGGAAAATATGCTCTCACCCATCTACATTAGCAAAATTTTCATTCGACATTGACGAGCCATTCCACTCACAGCACAACCATCGGTCTTAGAAGAAGACCATCATTATCATACAATACACACAAAACTATGCCCAGTTCTAATTAATAATTCCATATAAAAATCCCGGTTATATCGATCGTCCGAAATAGCCGGGGGAATGTGCGCGTGAACAAAACAATCCAAGTTAACAAAGAATTTTAGTGGATTTTCAGGCTATTGGATTAAGAGGACGAAAATGCTAGTTTGGCCATTACTGTTTCAGATGTCCACGTATCGGCTGAGCAGTTTGGCGACTCTTGCCCTCCTGGGTCTGATCGTCGGGCAATTAGCGATCGCCCAATCGGACATCTATCAATATGAGGAGAAGCGCCAGGGCGCCTCGAAATACTGCGGCAAGCATCTCTCCAACATGCTACAGCTCGTTTGCCATGGCCTTTACAACTCGATGTTTAAGAAGAGCGGCCAAGGTTCGTGTCAAGTTCATTTAACGTTGCTTCTCTAGTTGCCAACTTGTGTGTACGTGGGCAGTCGCGCGGATGCCACGACAGTTGCGGCCAAACACCACTGTTTTTCTTTATGCGCAGCCGAACCTGCAAATGTAACTTGGTTGAACGCGCACAAATTGCGCCGCCACTCGTACGAGAGCGTCGGCGAGTGTTTCGATAAAAAAAAAAAACGCAAAAGACAAAGAGAGAGAGAGAGAGAGAGAGAGAGAGAAAATCCGAGTACTCGACGTTGCTTTTGTTGCTCGCGAGAAAGGCGAACTTTTTCCTGGCGCGCTCTAAAAATAGAATTTCATTATGAAAAATAGCGCGTCGCTATTTTCTCAAGACTCTGCCCGGGAAATAGTTTTGCAACTGAATTATGTCATTTTCATGCACGAACTGAAATCATTGCAACTAACTACGGTGGGCATTATTTCTCTGCTATTCTGTAAATTATTATGGAAATCAGCTAAAAAAGGACAAAATAATTCATACACTGAAAGAGTAATATTCAATCAACTGGGCCCAACTGGATGATGATTCCTTCTTTTCTTTCTCAAGCATATTCTTTCTCTTTCTTTTCTTCGTTTTTTTCTTTCTTTCTTTTTAATTTTTAAAATTTTTTTTTATACATATCTAATTAAAGCCTTCGTATTCGCTTTCACTATTCTTTTCTCATTTAATTAAAGCACCTTAAACATTCTTTTCACCAATTTCATTTGTATTAAAGAAGAGGATAAATGCATTGTTTGTATTACTTGCATGAATTTATAGTGACACACACATATGTGTGTGCGCGCGCGCGCGCTTGTGTGTGGGTGTGTCCCTGTGTGTGTGCGAGTTTATAAATATATGTATATATGTATATACATACGCAGAGATGCACGAGAGCAAGAATTTATAAAATTCGTATGTAATTATAAAGTATTAAAAAATATGAAAGAATATCATAAAGTATTTCAAGTTTCAACATTTTTTTCATCTTTTGTTCTTTTTTGTGTTATTCATATCAAGTAAAATTTTCAATATTGTAATTGCTTCATATTTTATTATAATGCATAATCATAATCTCTCTCTCTCTCTCTCTCTCTCTCTCTCTCTCTCTCTCTCTCATTTATCGATTATATCTTGTATTCTATTTATCTTTTATATTATTATATTACTTTACAAGCAAATTTTTCTATACGTATACGTAATATGAATTAGCCATTTCTTAAATAATATTGACAAGTGATTTTTTTCCTATTCTATGTATATACTATAGTCATGAAATTAATCTAAATACATTTATTATAATGTCTGCACGAGCGATGATAAATATTACGTGGTTTAATAGAACATTATTACTAATATTTCAACTCTTATTAATATCTGTAAAATTGTTATTAAATAGTAATGTTTCGGTGGATTTCTAATTATTCTTAATTAAAGAGCTCAGAACATATTTTATTAAATTTTATAAACCTCTATTATTTAGTGAATTTCTTACAATTATTTTATAATTAGTAAAAAATAAATTAAAACAGCTTGGCAACAAAAATATTTAATTAAAACTTTTAACATCGTATGTCATACTTTTATTTTCGTATAAGAATAAATATAAACATCTTTGTATACATTCAATTTAGCTGAGATTTTGCGTAAGATGATTGGTTCGAAGTTAAAAAAAAAAATAAATAAATAAATAAATAAATAAATAAAAATCGAAACTCTGCATTATAATTAAATACAAATATTATTAGTATCAAATACAAAGACGTTTTAATAATTTAAATATTTTTGTTTTTAGGTTGATTTTAATGTTTTTCGTATTTAATGAAGGCACAATAATATAGGAAAATTTTGTTTATTGATAATGTAATGAACTGTAAAAATGAATTGAATGTTCCAGTAATTTTAAATGCCTATGAATTTTAGTATTAACAGGCAATTTTTCATTGCACTTATAACTCTATCGCCAAACCATACGCCAATTATTCAAACTGTACTGATAGCTAATCTTGATACATTTAATTTATTAACAAACAAAGTTAAAAATTATTCAGAATTAAAATTTCATTATTAAGCATATTTTAATACTAAAACTCAAATAATAAATGTCTTCGTGTTAAACATTTTAAGCAATTCAATTCTTATGAAGATATTTTGAAACGTATATGATGACGGATTGTATGAAGATTGTTCCCTTTAAATGAAAATTAATTGATTATAGATGATTAAATATAAATATCGAGTATAAATAAGTGATAAATATAATTCTTAATAACAAGTCCTTTTCAATTTACTGAAATAATGTTAAAGTTAGAAATTTTCTACTTCGAATTTCATTTTTTGTTTCATTTACAAAGAACAATTATTTGTAGAATTCTTTTTCTTATGGTAATGATGTTATTTAATAGATTAATTAGTTCAGAGAAGATTGAGAATTGAGAACTATTTTTCTTCTATTGTAAAATTAAAATCGATAATTATGATGTATCATCATAAATATTATACAAACATATATTAGCACACCTAATAATTGCAAGTAATTAATATTAATAATAATAATATATATATATATATATATATATATATATATATATATAAACAATGATATACATATTTATACAACAATAGTATAAATAAAATACTTTGATATGCTGATAATAGTAATTGATTTTTATAAACGAACGACATTTAATAATAATAACATAATTTTATTTAAAATAAAAACATAGAAGTTTCAAAGAATATAAAATATCGATTATATATTACGTTTGAATAATAATTAATATGAACGATTCTAACAAATTAAAGTAGTTTCTCGTTTCAATTCTAATTGTAATTAATTCACGGCTTTTATAAAAATACTGAAAAATCATATAATTAATTTAATGTAGAAGTAAAGTTTATAATGAATAAAATGTCGCAATACTTTGTGCCAAATTGACGATTCGTAATTTCCTTTTGATTTATAAAGCAGTCGTATTGTTTGTTGTACAAGATTTATAATTTTTCTTATTAGAAGAACGTGATCTAACATATCATAATGTGCCAAAGTGATTGAAAAATATTATTACAGGATTTACGGGATGAGGGTGATGAAAAGTTGTTAATCTTTTATTTAATAAAAAAAAAAAAAAAAATGCCATTGATATTGATATTCGTTCAATGCGTAAATAATATTTAAAAAAAAAAACTACAAAAAATTTATTACGAAAGGAAGGAATGCCAACGATACGTAACATATTTGTTGCAATTCGATATCAATTTGCATTACATAGATACAAAATACCCGTTTATTGATTATCCATAAGTAGTACAAAGATAACGAACAAATTACGCAATATTTTAAATAGAAAATCATCCATAATGCAGAAAAATTAAATAAGGTATATTATTTCCCTGAAGTAGCCTAATAATTAGTTAAAGCTCTTGCGAATATTGATCATTCAATTGTGATGATTTCTAAATTATTTAATTATTATAAATGAATGATTAATTTTGTGTGTGTGTTTTTTTTTCAACGTATGAAAATAAATGCATTGTAAATTGTCAATAAAAATAGCAACTTTTTCAAAATTTTAGTCTCTACAATCTTCCTAAACACTAAGCAATATCCAAATACCGGAAATTGTATATTTCACTCATTTGTTTTATAAATAATCCCATTGATAATAATATTTTTCAAATCAATAATATTTAATTTCAGTATTATATATACGTATCGCAATTGAATTTAGTAATTTTCAGATAATTTGTAACATTTAATTATAATTTAAATAATCTAAAAATTGTACAATTATTTCCTTTAACGTTATGTATATTAGAAAATTAATTATGATTCTTATTCATCTGGTTGTATGATTTTTGATCGATGGAAGTGTAAATAAAATATTATCTCTAATAATTGTAATTGTAAATGATGTAAATAAAATTATTATATTATATTATGAAAATTTAATTATTGCAGAATAATTCTTGTAAATAGACGATTGTTCCAGTAGAAAATAATGATATGAGATTCTTTCATACGTTCCATAAATGGCAATGCGATATAATTTTGTACAATTTATCTGAAGCATTTAAAACATATTTCATATTAAGTAACATGTTAACATTTTTTCATTCTTTTGATTATTTTATTTAGTTAAATATTGTCGACTTTCTTTTTATAACGTAGAGGGAAGCGTCCACAGTCAAACTTTTACAAGTGATAGACGAAATAAACATTACAGCACGTATAAATAGTTAAAAAATTTAGAAATTTGTTTTTACTAATTGTTCTTATTAATAATAATTGCAAACATAATTTTGATTCTTAAAAACCTTTAAATTTATAATGCCTATGTTTTTTTTCTCCATTTTGTGTCAAAATTTAATAAAACCTTGTTACACCCACTACCAACCACCCACCACCCAAGCCGACTTTCACCTTTCACCTTCATTATTCACTATTTTTTTTTTATTATATTTAATTTAGAGTACATTTTTAAAAATTAGAAAGTTAGTCTCTTAAACGATTTTAATTCATATTTGTCCTATTGTCATGAAAAGGACATTCTTATTGTCTCTTCTCTGAAAGATCTGCAATAAAATTAAAAATTAATTCCGTCTCATTTGGTTATGTAGTAACAAAGTTGTAATAACAAATTTTGCTATAATGTGAGAAGTGATTTTTTTTATTTCACGCACATTACCCACATATTGTTTTCTATTTGGATAGAATTGTAATCATCGTCGGGGCAAATGAACACAGACAAAGGACAAAACGAGCATTAATTTAGTCCTTTTGAATGGATTAAAATTCTTTCTACGATGTTTTTTACCTATACCATTGTGCAAGTTTATCATTTTATTTTTAATATTTCAATAATTCTCTTGGTCCTTTTAAATGCTTTTAATTGCTCAATCTCACCAATTACATGTGCTGGTGTTAATTTTCAAAAAGTGTAACGAATTATCAATATATGAACTTAAATCTAAAGGATATATATGTCGATTTCCTGTAACAATGTTCTATTCACAGAATATTCATGATATATGACAACCTTGAATCATCCTTTTTTTTTTTTTGTTTTGACATACAAAAGATGGTCGACAAATTAGTCAATTTAATTATAAATATACTTTTCTATCCCCGTCTAACCCGATGCCATCTGGTATATTTAGAACGCATAGTCAGCACAATGTGTCATTATCGCAATAAATTTAGGCCTCCAATTTCCAGTAGCATCGATTAGTTTTGCCATTGGGAATTCTACATTTATCTAAAGCCACGTTATCGCTGGCTGCTTTGTTTGAAAAATCGTTATTACACAAGTTTTGTACTCTCTCTCTCTCTCTCCCCTTATCCGCGGATCTTCAAAATTGCACGTTTTTATAAAAAGTCGATAAATCTCCAATGGCCCCGTTAAGTAGTCCCGAACTTACGCGTATTAAATTGTTAAATTATCTCATACGACCTGAAGATCGTAAATGTCGCCAAATAACATTGTACTCCAAGATTAATTGACTCCTTCACTTTCGCACATACGAGCAACTTCTCAAGCTTCTCAACGCTTCTCGACTCGATGCCCCGTATTCACGACTGGCATCGGTCCTCCAATAATACCCTCACTCTCTTTTTTCTCTCTTTCTTTCTCACCCGAAGGTCCGCTTATCGACGATTCCCATAGGCAAAGCGCATAGTCGACCGACGGTCTACCAACGATTAGTCAAAATCTCTTTAAACTCGTCGAAATTAAACGAGGTGCAAGCTCCGCGAGTTGCTCCCTCCCTTTCCCCCATCCCAAATTCCCTTTCCCCTCCCCACCCTCTTCAACTATCAGCACCGCCATTCCAATCCCAGCCCGTTCTATTCAAAGCTCTTTCAGCGGCGCGCGATCGATGCCCACGACGAGGTCAAAGGGAATCCGATCGGGGCCGGGAATCTCGATACGGACCCTCTATCGAATGAATGACCGAGCCAACGGCCAGGCCAACCTTTAGAAATCCACCGAAAAGAACCCTCGCAAAGAATTCTTACATTTTAAGAAAAGTGGGGGTGGGATACAGGGGGGTGGGGTGGGGTGGGTTGGGGTGTGGGGTGTGGGGTGTGGGGGGGGGCGACGAGGTTCGACGCCACGGTCGATGGGGGATGGGCTCGATGTTGAGAGCGAGGGTCCGGCGCCCGGTAAGGAAAAGAATCACTTGTAGTCTCGAAGTAAGTAGGCTAATGATAAATCAAAAGAGAAAGTCCCCCAAGTGGAAAATTGTCAAAGGAGGCATGTCGGCCTGTTGCAGAGATGGAGATGGAGGACTATCCGTTCGCCTACGAGGATTCGTACCC
Organism: Ceratosolen solmsi marchali; assembly: GCF_000503995.2. NCBI lineage: Eukaryota > Metazoa > Arthropoda > Insecta > Hymenoptera > Agaonidae > Ceratosolen > Ceratosolen solmsi. The sequence continues at coordinate 1,663,484 of NW_011948435.1, forward strand.
GTTCAGGTCGCGGGCGAGCGCCAACGCGATGCTGGGTCGATTCGGCGGTAGCCGCTTCCGGCGCAACACCCGGGGCGTGCACGACGAGTGTC
>NW_011948435.1:1663752-1670424 GCF_000503995.2 Ceratosolen solmsi marchali
TCCCCCCGCTCCCCCCCCCCCCCCATCCCCCATCCCCCATCCCCCATCCCCCACCCCACTCCCACCGCCAGATATACCCTTGCCCGAGGTAGATAAGCAACGATCGGTCGATCGATCGATCGATCGATCGAGCGAGCGAGCGAGCGAGCAAACGAGCAAGCGAGCGTCTAATATCAGCATCGGCCTCTTCCACTTTGAGCCTAATCGCTTAGATCGTGTAAATAAGGGGGCCCGGACAGCGTTTCGTTAGCCCCAGGGTGAAATGAACGACAGGCCCTGGCACGCCGTCTCCCGGCTTACCCTTTATAATCGCCTTTTACCGTTTATAACCGCGACGACGTCCCATCCAACCCCCCACCGCTCACTCTTGATAATAGATCCATCACCCTACTTACTTACTTACTTAAATGTGCAAGAGTTTCATAACTGCGTTTTACGTTGGCCGACGCCGCCGCCGCTGCCGGCACCACCGCCGCCGACGCCACTGCCGCCTTTCCGCCGCTGCCGCTGCCGTCGCTACCACCGCTACCGCCGTTACCACCGCCGTCGCTAACTCGATGTTGTCCACCCGAAAGCGCATTGTACGATTAATCGAGTGCGCCGCAGCTTTCTAATGTGACTTTGACGATGTAACGTTGGGCTTCGGCGCCAACGGCTTTCTAAACTATCGTCAAATTTGTCTTTTATGCCGAACGATCTTTTATTAATAAGGCAACATTGGCGAATCTAGCGGCACCGCTCGGCACTTGAACGGCACTGTGTAACAACATACAACAAATGTCAAACGTTACAACGAGCGCCTTATTTCAAAGCGTAATGTAATCGCTGCAAATAATGCTGCCGTTTCGCCGAGTTAAATTATTTTGCACACTTTATTGACAACTTACGTCCCGCAAAACGCCTTGCCGTGACAAAATTTCCATCGCTGCTCGCCTTCTTGCCGCAACATTGCTTATAAAATTGTAAAATTACTTGCACATCTTGCATAGACATATTATTCGTTAAATATACCGCAGAAACGGCTAATACTCGAGTATTTATTGTACATGTGGTAAATTAAAAAGTAGTCGTATTAATGAGACGAGGTACCGTTTCACCCTTAACCACAATCGACACTTCTTTATCTTTTTGTATCCTTTTTCAACCAATCACTTGCTTATTAATTAACCTTATTAATTGAATTAGAGCATAATGCATAATCTAATATTTATCTGCTTTTTTTTATTTTTTGTCATTTATTGTTTTTCTCTGTGATTGTGTTTTGTTTTGTTTTGTTTTTTTTTTTTTTGTTTTTTTTTTGTTTTTTTTTTGTTTTTTTTTTGTTTTTTTTTTGTTTTTTTTTTGTTTTTTTTTTGTTTTTTTTTTGTTTTTTTTTTGTTTTTTTTTTTGTTTCATTTTTTGGTTTATTTCTGTTAGAACGTTAGAGTTAAACTCACACGCCAAAGATTCTTACCGTCTCCACAGACATTTATATTCCATTTGTTTTTACTTCCTTGTTTATTCTATTTTCTTTTTCTTTTTTTTCATCTGCTTTTCTTCTCTCTTTTTTTCACCCATAAACACGAAAAAAAAAAAAAAAATTAATCTTTGCAAATATAAAAATGCATTTATAAGCAAGTGATTTATTGTATGACATTGCTATGAAAAGTCTTAATGTTGTAATACTGATAAAAATAAATAAATAATTAAATAAAAGATAAAAAAAAAGATAAAAAAAAAAGAAAAAAAAGTAAAAGAAAATCATGACAAACCAGTGCAGATTTTAGAAAGCAATCTTATGAATAGAAGAATAATTATTCCTTCTCTTTCCTCTTTCTACACAACGCTTTCTCATTGCAGTGGTTTTATAAATGGCACAGTACATGTGTATAAACATATCTTTTATTCTTATTAGAATTTTCAGTAGATTTTACTATTACACAATACTGTAAATGTATTGCACATATTTGTTCATAATCTCGGCATATATTTTATCGCACGCACGCACAAACATAATTTTTTACACGCTGTGCGAGAAGGAAATGTGATGCTTGTAATTTCTTCTCTCGCGTATACTCTCAGCTAATGTATACATAATATTTTTTCCTTTTATTGATGATTTTTCTTCATTAAGGTAATGCCATTGCATGGAGGTGGGACGTCGGTCGGTAAATGTGGTTATAGACTTAGGACTAATTACGTGTAGCACTTCAGATTTATGTTGGTTTTTCCCAGAGGCTGTGACAAGACGAAAGGGGCTCCGATTATATTCGCGCCATGATTTATTTTTAATATTGTATGCGGGCGCTATGAGAAAAATAATATGAAAAATCGTTGCATGCTCATTAATATAATACGAAATATGTTAATCGACAAGCCTTTCCACATCTCATTGTATGCCACTTGACCGTTTCTTTAATAATTGATCATTACGAAAATTTGTATTATATGGATGCGCCAATTAATTTAATTATGCCTTACTACAACACTCCGTTTAATGAGAATGTTAAAGTCGTTCGTTATTTCCTGAAACAGTGCATATTAAAAATTAACCTTATACGTAAACGTTGAAAAGGTATCAAGTTAAATTTATTATTATACCTGCAAATTTTTTAATGATTCACCTAAGTTTAGTAGGATATTACACATTAGCGTATTTTTAATAGTAACGTTTCAGGTTATATTGCTCGATCGACGACAATAAAGACTTTCACATCCTTGATATTTTTTTTTTTTTTTTTAAATTATTCACTTGATGTATTATTATTACAACCCTTATTATCTTTTTATTTTTTTTCTTCTTTTATATCACAATAAAAATTGATATATTAACTTCGAACTATTTTTCCCTTGTAAGCACGAATATACACATATTTCAAAGGATGTAATTTCTTATTTTAATGTTTGAAATTTTTCATTTTCTCCCCGTACGTCGGTATTTCTCTCGACAAGGATTTCCGCTTGAGAGAAACGTACTTTAGCATGTAAAGAATGATGTGAACGATGTATCTTATGCCAGAAGAAAAAAAACAAACAAGAAAAAAAAATATATATATATATATATATATGTATATAGAATAACTTTCATTTACCCTTATTGCTCGATTTAAAAATGTATTTCACTTTTTTTTTATTCCTTAAGAGTAAATGTTAACGTGGCATTGTTGGCGTAAATAAACATTTTTGTTCTATTATAAGATAAATTATAAAAACATATTTTACGACTCATGTATATTACTGATACCAACTAGGCTGATACGAACGAGCACACATACACACACGCACGCACGCACGCACGCACACACATGAAATTTTCAATAAAATTATGAAATTTTCATTGAATTTTATTGTAATGATGAGAGTTCAGTTGAAACTTTACACTGAAATAACTTTGAGATTCATTGGCTTTCATTGGCATTCATTGATTAGTAGAAACATATTTATTTACGATTAATTAATGCAAATATGAATAATAAAAAAAAAAAAAAAAAAAAAAAAAAAAAAAAAAAAAAAAAAAAAAATTAACCCTCTCACGTCGATTAGCCGACTTATTAAGCCATGCTTTTATCAGAATTTGTAATGCTTATATCAAAGCTTTGATAAGTCATGTTCTTAATTTGCGACTATTGTGACAAATCGTGTATCATCGCGAGATCAATTATTAATAATTCGCTAAAATGATTTAAAGCAGATGAATCGAAGGATTGTCATCACTATGGAAAAATTAAATACATTTTATGTTACGTCAAAAAGCATTTATTATAATATATTTATTAAATATTTACTACATAAATATATATTATAAAATAACGTACACGTTAATAATTATACCTCCCAGTAGCAGTAAATTTAGCTTGATATTTAGTTAGTATTTATTAATATTTAATATTTAGTATATATATATATATATATATGATTATAATGTTTATTTTTAAATCAAAGCAATCTCCATGGAAGTTATCAGTAAGTTTTTAATAAACAAATTTCAGCATTAAATGAATCAAAATGTCTAAAAACACTTTTCAATTAACTAATTAAAATAATAATAATAATAATAATAATAATAATAATAATTATTATTATTATTATTATTATTATTATTATTATTATTATTATTATTATTATTATTATTATTATTATTATTATAAAAGCTTTAAAATACCTTTATAATAAGTTATATTGTGCAGCTTAGCGAATGATAGTACATTTTATGTTTCTCCTTAAAATAAACGTTAAGTTTAAATAATGGAATGCAGAATAGTAAAGGTGGAGTAAACATTTTTTCACGGAGTACATCAAAGTAAAAATGTTAGGGCTTTGTATTAACGTATTGTATGTTGTTTCCGTTGTCCTATAGATGGTATATATCAAAGTAATCAGGTCAGCGTATGTAAATTGTTGTGTTGGAACTTGAGTATGTGTACGAGCTAATGAAATGCAACATTAATTCAACAATCAAGCGGCAGTTGCAATTAGGGATACACTGAGGTTTAACCGGGCTAGGATCAATAACTTCGGCTACGTGTTTTAAATAATAATGTAAATCAAAATAAATAATGCGCTGATCATCTTGAGATGACGGCGTTCATACATACGTTTATAATGTAAATTATTAGTGAGGCATTGAGATTTATAAACAGTTGACAATTTTATATCGACTCTAATTTCGAATTACAAAATCATCAATGTTTATTCATAATTTCAGTTATTCAGATTTTTCTTAAAAAACAATTTCAATACACTTTCTATATAATCATTATATACAAAAATCAAATTATTTAAAATTCAATTTTTCTTCTTGAAATAAGTGTGCGAATAAAATTTTAATAATTAATCCTGCAGCTTAATACAAAAGCTGTTACGTAAGCAATAAATTCGACGTATTAAACATATAAAATCCTTTTCAAAAGTGACTCAAATATTTATATAATAGTTTAACAATAACTGATGTACCGTCTACCAATGTATATAGTTTGACCTGTTATATGCATTTGTAAAAGGAGAAAATTTTAAATGCAGTAAAAAATAAAAAATAAAAAATAAAAAATTCTGAGAACGAAATGGAATGGAAATTCAACATTTCTTGCGACGGTAAAGACTATAAGGATGAATATAATAACAATAATAACGTTGATAATAATTGAAATATGAAAAATAGAACTTATAATAAATATATAAAGATCATAACATATTATATGAAGTTGTAATATTTCAAATATCAATGCAATTATTTTATGGACGAGTAGTTAGTTATAAAGAGTAGAGTAATATTGCTCAATTAACTGTCAAAAATGATTATTGTTATTGCCTTAACCTCCACCTCCTTCTCTCCCTTTTTCAACTTGACTACTTTTTTCGTATTATATATATATATATATATATATATATATATATATACGCGCGCGCACGCATACACACATACACGTTTTTATTTATGTACGACCCGATCGACCCGCATACTGTTATCATTATAAATATACATAAACTATTCGAATGGCCGCCATATCGAATATTATGTGTGATAAAGACGATATTATAGTGAACAAAAAGAGCCTTAAGGGTTGTGACGATTTTATAGATGCGCGACGTAAAGGCAAAGCACATGCTGAACGATTGCATAAGTGACGTGATTTATATTAAGATGTAATGAGAATTAGAAATAAAGTATGGACGAAAAGTATGGTCTTTGAAAGAGAGATCGTGATTTTTCTTTTCTTTCTTATCCTTAATAGTTAATGCGTCCTAATGTGTGATTATTACTTTCATCAGATAGAGATTTAATATTTTATTTAGATGCTCATACATTTGATGAAAGGAAATTTTAATTCATAATCACTTCATTTCAAAATGAATCATTCAATTTAAAATACCAAGATGAATATTCTAATTAATAAATATAAACAAAGGTAATGTGTGTATTATCCAGAAGTATGTATTATATTCTTAGGTAATGAGGGAATTTAAATATGATGTGCATAAAGTAGAAAAAAAAATTTAAATCCTCTTCGCCAAGTAATTTACGTAACCAACAATTTATTATACGCATTTTGCGTTTTCATGAACGAGAAAATAATAAAATATATTTATTAAACGATATTTAGGCATTATTTACTTGCAAAATATAGTAATTAATATTATACGTTACAAGTGATGTATTCGTATTAATCAATCAATTATAAAGAAATAGATTTATAAAATTGGAAAGGAAAATGGTTACTTACATCTACAAATAAATTCTTTCTTTTCCGCGAGGATAAAAATTATATGCATAATTGGAAGGATTATTATAAAAATATTTGCTTTCTAATTTACTATCTTTATGGATTACAATTCATAATATTATAAATATATATATATATATATATATATATATATATAATCCGAAAGTTACCAAACTCTATTTATCATATCAAAATTGTATCAGGAATGGGTTAATATTAATTGGAATATATTGAAATATTGAAATAGCGCGATCAATATTTAACATGAAGAAATGTACATATGAAAAGTATCGATGAACTTATATGAAAGTTGGTAGAGTAGTGAAAGGAAAAGACAAACTTATCTATGACAAAGTTTCTGTAAAGAAAAGTACGATGACGTCTTTGTGAAAAATCGACAGTTATTTATAGTTGATACGCCAAAACATATCCTGTATAAAGGAATTCATATAGGAACAATGATCGATCCAAA
>NW_011948435.1:1670441-1741168 GCF_000503995.2 Ceratosolen solmsi marchali
TCTTTCCCTTTCTTCTATTTTTCTCCGTCCCTTCCATACAAGCGCTTTTTCTCTTGCTCTATTTGTCTCTCGTTTTAATCTTTCTACAGGAAATCCTCCTTTCCATCACCCCCACCCCACCCCCACCCACTCCCACCCTTCATTGTGCGTAGTTTTTTTTATTTCCAACATTATCTTTTACATAGATTTTTACTTCATTCATTCAAAATATATAAAAAATATTTGGATATACGTGTGTATGATAAAGTTAAAAAATTTACAACGTTCATAAAAATCAACTCTTCTGGAACTTTTCATATTTGCAGAGCAAGGAAAAATTTTTATCCCGAGAAATGTTTTTTATTTTACCTATAAAGTATTTTATAGAATTATCCACCCTTGGAATATCAATTTTTGACTTATTGCTTATAAATATCAAAAAAACAAAAAGGACATTTTTAATCATGCATTCCTAAATTATTTTCAATTACTCCTTTACTTATATTCTATTACTAACTTATGTCAATATTTTTACATTTGAGTTTATTAGTAACATTATATTCAATAAAAAAGATGATTAATATTAATGTTACTAATCTACATAAAATAAATGCAATTATTATTGATCATTATTTTACCATTAAAAAGATTATTAATTTGTAATTCAAATTATAGTAGAATATTAATGGTTGATTATTGATTAACAATTGTTGGTTTGCGATAAATTTTTTATTAAAATTTTCATTAAAATAATTCTTCAAACTGTTGGTTTTTAACAAAAAATGGCGATGTTGAATTTTACAATGAAATTCAATACATCAATAAAGTACAATTATTAGTTTAATGAATTTGTTTTTAAGAAACAACTGTAAAATTCTGTCTATGGCTAAAATTTTTCACAATATGTCTTTAACTGTCTAAACTAAAAGCCGAACTAAAGTTTAAAACTAAACTTTGAACTTTTAGACAAAAATCAATTAAATAAATGTCAAAAGTTTATTGATACTATCAATTAGTGAATACTGATTGTTTTGTCAAAAATCTTATAAATTAATTTTTAATGTCAAAATGAATGTAATCGTAATGTGGAACTTTGAAAAGAATACTTTAGCAATATGTACTGGAAACCTTAAAAGCTTTCCAAGATCAGTTTCAATTCCAACATATATTATAGTAAAAGGGGAAAATATCACCTCTTGGATTTATGAACATTTAGTCCTGTTCAGATAATTCTAATTGAAATCACGGGATATAATACTATTTTTGTTAACATTCATTCGTCTGAAAGATAAATTTACAAATATTTTTGTAAAATTATCTATTTCTTAACGCTAAAATCAAATTACAATAGCTTCTGTAAAAATTATTAATAAGAAAATGCATAATGCATAATAAAAATTAAATTCGAATTAAGCTATATATTTTTAAAAAAAAAAAAAAAAAAAAAAAAAAAAATTTACGGTCTCGTAGCCTCGATAAACCTTATTATTTAAGATTATAAGAAAATGTTACCAGCTTGTTTAATATTTCCGTATACAATTGATTGATCAATACTATTTTATATTATTATAAATTTTTATACTATAACACACCCTTCAATATATATATATATATATATATATATATATATATATAGAGAGAGGAATTTGTCAGATTCAAATAGTGTATTTATACTATTCTTTTTAATTTGTATAAAATGTGTTAAATTTAATTCATTTATAATTGTTAAATTAATGTATAATTATACATCATTTACATTAAATTTTTTAATATTAGAGAAAAATTGAAGGACTACCATTAATATAAAATAATAAATATTTTACTTATGAAAATTACTAATCAATATATTCACTTAATTATCTTTTATTAAATGTATTTGTTAGCTTGATAATCTATTCATTTATGAAGTATTTCCTTAGTGAAAGATCAGTGCCGATTACAGTTATTACGTTACAAGTATAATCTTTAATCCATAATTTAAAAATGTAAAAAAAAACAATAAAAATACACGTAAAATCTCTGTACATTACTGGATAAATCCTAATCATAGGTTATGTACGATTTTTTTAAAACGATTAAATATTCATTTGCACTTTCACGTATGCAAGTATCTCATGTATATAAGTATTTTAAGAAGCGCAGTTCTATTATTTCCAAATTAAACGGTGTCAGAATTGGTAGCCCCTCTAGTAATTATAATCCAATAAGTTTCCGGGCAGACTTGGAAAATGATTATTACGAGCCCGTTTCTTAATTTGGACATTAATGTGAGGTTTACGCTGACGGTAAATTGAGCGTAAGTTTTCCGAGGTCAATAGGATTAATTCTAGCTTGTTCAGGACGATATCTCGATTGACTCGACGCCAGCAGTTAGACAGAGAGCAGAAGCGCATGCCAAATCGAGAACAATATATTTGTCATTAACCCGCCGTTTCGTCGGCGAAACCCCAGGCGGGAAACCCCAATTTTGCGACGCAGCCTATCTGAGAGAGGTTGATAGAAATAGATGGATAGCGAGAGTGAGAGTGAGTGAGTGAGTGCGTGCGCGCGCGCGTGCGTGTGTGCGTGAGAGAGAGAGAGAGAGTGTGAGAGAGTGAGAGAGCGAGGAGTCATCGTGGAGGAGGGAGGTGGAAAGAGCACGTCAATTGCCCACGATCCCTATTAGAGTATCCTTTTCTACTTTTGCGTCGTAAATCAGTCTTTCCTTCTTCCTACATGTCAATTAGCCAGCCATTGAAATTGAACGCAACAGCGCACAGTGAAGACGCGCACAGTGAAGACGCGCACCCAAATCTTTGATATCCGTCTTTAATGCACATCCATTTTAAATATTCAACGCGAGTGCCTCTACACTTTTCTCTGTCTCGTGGAGGAGGTGGAGGAGGAGGAGGAGAGAGTCGATTAACAAATGATTCTGTCATAATTGAGATTGGCGCTTCGCTAGATAGACATTAACGATGTCTGCTCTTACAGCGTTGGCCTATGGATTTATTTGGCAAAGTGAATGGTAAATTGCGTTTATACGACAATTATATGCGTTTGAAAAATATTACATTTCAGGTGTGAGGTAACTAAATGTAGACGAAAATTTTAATGCATAAATAAAAGTCTTGAATTGGATCATTCGATCGCAAAAATCTGTATTTGTTATAAACTTTTTATTGTTTTTTTGTTTTATTTTGTTTTTGTCCAAAACTACTAGATACTATAATTGATAGTATTATGAATTTTTTGTTAATTTAATGAGAAAAGTAGCCTATGCATTAATGAGAGAAGTTTTGCAAGTTACAAAGTAATTGTTAACTTTTTTAAACATAAACATATGACATATTAATATTAATATGTCATATTCTTAACCGCATTATGTAAGTATTTAATATATATATATATATATATATATATATATATATATATATATATATACACACACACACACACACAAATACAATAAATTGTACTATCTTATATTAATGATTAAAATTTACATTCAATTTTTAATTGACATATTTTTCATTATTCTGTTTGACTATTTATTGTCGATTAAGGGAAATGTACGTAACTTCTCTCAACCAAGGATTGCAAACTCGGAACTTTCCATTTTTCCGACGGATATTCTATACTTGATATCAGTGTATTTCTTTATTCAAGATTTGCAACGCCATACCGGGATAGACTTTTCGAGATAAATATGGACATTATGAAAATAATTATATTACAACATACAATTAATTTTCTTTCACTATTATATAATAATTATTCACATTATTTACTACAATTTAATATTATATAAAGAAAGAAAAATCTTCAACGATCACAATGACTTTATTGTTTGAAAAGTGTATGCACAACCTTATACGAATTTCTGAAATACATGTGAATGATTTTTTAGAAATTAGTCGCAACGAATTAACGTGTCTCTCACATTTTACCATAATAATTTCATTTAATTTAATGTGAAAATACTACGTCATAATATAATAATCGTATATTATTTTATGTTAAATTTATTTTTTTTTTCCCAAATCTTTGACACATTATAAATTCATATGTTGAAAAGTGTTATCTTCAAATTTAACATTAAATTTCAACTCACGAAGTCGTTTAATCATTTCATTTTAATCCTTCAAAGTTTATTACATATAAACGTTATATTTTCAATGTCATTACGTATTAGACCTTAATTTCATACGACAATAAATCATGTGAAAATCATAATACCAATAATGATTTAGGACTTAAAAATTCTCATTTAAATGTTAAATCCATTATATTTCGTTTCTCTAACATTAATAATTAATGATATTCCGATTTTTAATCCAGAGATTAAATAAATAAAGCGATATCTCATTACAGAATGAAAATGCAGAATTAAAATTACAACATTCGTCTTGTGCGATTTAACAAAATTCCTTACAAAACGTAAAAAACCATTTCCAATTACACAACATGTTTCTCTGTATTGTTATATTGAATTTGCTGAATGTTAAACTTATTAAATTTAAAATTGCAAAAGAAAATAAATGTCGTAAATTTTAATATCTTTACATCTTCAAAAGTACCATAAAAGGTTTTAATGATGCTAAAATTGAGGAAATTTTGCAACAACTAAACACCGACACATTTTACAACAACTAAGAAATTAATGAAAAAGAAAAGAAAAAATACAATATATTCGTTATTAAAAGATTGCTGTTGGTCTTAAATATTTTCAATAATATTAATAAATTCGATTCCATCAATCAGCAAAAATTAAATATCTATGAATAGATTTCATAATAGTGTGGGTGGCATCGAAGTATCATTGCACGGAGAAAGCTGTCATAATGCCAATCAAAAGCATTAGTACAACATTAGTTCATGACCCTTAATAATATACAGTTGAACAATTGTTTTTAAGGCTAAAGCTTCTCTCCAACAAAATTATTCAACATTTGTTAAGCGCTGTTTCGGCATCTGTAGCCTGAGCTTGACTAGCTATCTCCATCAGCAGTAAAGAAAGTGACAAATCAATTTAACGAGTGCAAAACTTTATTGGTAACTATGATTTAATCCATTCTTTCATCTTTTTCATTCTTTCTCTCTTTTTTTTTTCTTTTATCATTATTTTCTCTTCTTCTTATTTTATAAAGAATACTACACGATAATCGAATATTACGTATTATCATAGGAAAATTGAAGCTCGCACTGAGAAAGTAACGTTCATGATAAATTAAAAATGACAATTTTTAATAATTATTATAAAGTGGTATAAAGTTTGTGCAATCGAATATTGATTAACTGCTGCTATTGGCGATAAAGCAGAGCTTTGAGCCGAGCCATACCGTTAAAATGTATTGCGATAGTCGGAATACATTTATATATAAATCGAAATCTCGTGTAATCCGCGATTAAATTCTACGGAGATAAAATGAACGGCGCCACATAGCTCGTAACCTCCCTAATGAATGCGCGAACATTTGAAAAAAGTTTTCGAAGAAATTTCATTGTAGCGTATGAGGGAGTCCCTCATACTTGGGAAGCGCTCCCAACTCGCGCCCCATGCTCATCGCCCAATTTACCGCTAATCTTTATGTAATGAATGTGCACGTGATCGAGGAAGCTGCGGACCGCCCTCGTCTCATTATAATCGTAAAGTCAATGGGTGTGGCCAAAGATATTTAATTTCATAGGATGGGAAAGGGCCCCTCGGGTATGGCAACGGGAGAACAGAACGAGACGAGCTTTTGGCAGAGTCCGAGACGCGCGATTCCTCGAACGTTACATTTGTTGCGTAATCGATGTGAGCAGGTTTTGGGCGATGCTTGATACGATTGTTTTTTGTTTTTTGTTTTTTCTTTTCTTTTGTTTTGTTTTGTTTTGTTTTTGTTTTTTTTTGTTTTTGTTTGTTTTTGTTTTTTTTTTTGGTTTTTTTTTTGTTTTTTGTTTTGTTTTTTTTTGTTGTTTTTTTTTTCATTAAAAGCAGATATCAACGTACACTGTCAACAATAGGCTCTTTAAAGAAAATTGTAATCCCTATAATGGTGTGCTTCTATTAAGCTTTCAAGCACTAACGAAGACGTCGAATTGCCGAATAAATAATTTATATGATTGTACGTATATTTTATTGAGATTATTATAATAGAATTTTTATTGCAACCAAAGCTACCTTCTTCATTTACGAAGAAATTTACTATGATATATAATATTTTATAATAGACATTTTTCTTCCTTGTAGTTTCTTCTTTCCTTTTAATTATTTATTCATTTCTTTTTTTTTAATATTCATATATCCATTCATAGATAAATAATTGCTAATAGTATAATTAAAAACGAAAAATTTTAACGATAATATTGAAACATCATCTTTCAATAATCCACCTTCTTGGTGAATAGTATTGCTCGGTGAATTTATCTCGACATCAAAAATATTTTATAAAACATTTTCATATTGATTAATCAAATAAAATGTCGTCTCGTCTTTAAAAGCAACATGCCATAAGATTTTGAAACCAAGTAGCTTTACATTCCAGTCAGATCTTAAATAGATTAAAAGATCTTCATCCCTCGCATACATAAAATATATGAAAATCAGATTGCCTATTTAAGATTTATTATTAAATGTATTACGATCCCTATTGTACATCTAATTATGTATAATAAATTAATAATAATAATAATAATAATAATCATCATCATCATCATCATCATCATCATCATCATCATCATCATCATCATCATATATAAGCTATTATTTTATTTATTTAAAATATCTCGTTGATCTGCCGTTAATCGTTAAAAGTCAACTGGTAAAAAGTATCGAACAATGTTGTTTTAAAAAATAAACGTAAACATATCATAATATATATGTGCGCGAGCGCATGGACATGCACACGCGCGTGTAAGTAAGCTTTTGATATTAAATCGATAAATTCGATAATTAAGTGCAAATCACTCGATTCGCACAAATAATTTTGATAATACACAAACTTTAATTAATTCATGCAAAATAAAATAATTTTATTTAGCTTGCAAAACGACGGATAAAGAACTTAAATACATGGCAAATTGGAGGCAATGTTACATTATCGGTAGATTATATTTCATTGTACTATAACAATAAATTAACTTCGCAATAACCAAGTTACATATGCCACAAGAGCAAACCGTATTATTACCTGTCATAGCAATTTATTCAGCTCTCCCCTTCATCTGCAACGGATGCATCAATTGTGATCTAACGCAGCTAATGTTTTAACTGGAACTATTTTGTCTGTCTTCTATCACCTCTCGTGCTTTATTACGCGGGATTGCCTAGAATTAAAAAATTTAATGAATAACAAGATAATTAATTATCTTACAATAAGAGCAATTAAAATATATTCATAATTATAAGATTCGATATTCGTTGCAATTATAATATGCTTTTATAATATGTGCAGTTTGCTACGGACGTATTAGTTGGGAAAAATGTTCCCTTTTAAGCGTAAAATCTATTGAAATTTAATTAATTAGCACAATATCATCGATTTAAAACAATTTAACCTTTCATTATTAAAAAAATAAAAACTCTATATCCTTCAAATTTTCTGAATAAAACATTTATAAAATCGATTATCTGTATTTTATTATTAAATTCGAAAGCGCCACCATCCTAAGAAAGAAATTTATTAAAAAATATAACAGTAATATGAAGTTAATAAATTAAAATTTTCAATTCTGCTAACGTTATTTATCAAAGCTTTTGCATCAGGTCCACAGAATATTTTACTTTTTCACAATTCAAACTGCTTGATAAGTAAAAGCGTAAGATTAATTTTCAAAATAGAGATGCGTCTGTTATGTCTTGTTGTGGTTGGCGTCTATTTAAAAAAAGATTATTAAAGATAATCTAATAAGAATAATTAATGTGACGCGTTGAATAATTAGTCGCTAGAGTGGAAAAAGTCGATCTTACTCATAAAAAAAATGGCGTTGAAAATATATTAAAGACATGATCGGGTCGATACATTCAAATTAGCACAAATACAATGCTATAAGCTTCTAAGTCAACGATTCTATATTTATTTATACGCAAAGAGAAGCAGTGAAATTTTGTCAAATTACTGACTCTGACACGTCGAGAGAAATTCATTTGACACGTTGCTGATATATTTTGCATTATCCTTCAGGAACTAACTTGCAACGCCAAGCAAACTTTCGCCTATCTCCTCTAATTATGTGTACGTACGAACAATACCTATTACCTGTTGCTGTGTGTGGCATAAAAGTTATTTTACAAAACAGAAAAGTTTACAAAGATTCACGTAGACGGCAATGATTTACATAATTCTTGAAGCGTTGAAGTTTAATTTTCTTTCATAAACAAACGCGATGCTCTAACAAAGCAAGATCAATTCTTATTTTTCATTATAATTTTTTTACTTTCTTAACATAATGACCTTCTTTACTATATATATATATATGCGAAAAACTTTATGCTGATAAAGATTTTATTCATATTATGTCTGATATCTGATTGTTTTATTAAATGAGAAATTAATCATTTTCTAATGTCTACTCATAGCGAACAATTGTATTTGTGATATCAATTTATTGTCTTAAGTTATATTAAAGTAATAGTGCTATGCTTGTATGATTTAAAGAAAAAATGAAGAAACAAAAGAAAAGAATATGCTTTAACATTAATATTATTGTAGAAAGAAAAAAAATTTGATAACCTGCTTATCTTCGATCTTTGTAATGATTATTGTGATAATAGTGAAGTAACGCGGATTGACAGCAACAATAATTATTTCTATTATTTGCTAATAATAGCAAAATAATTCTTCCCATGAGTATTTATTATTCGATTTAATCAACGATCTTAATAAAAGTTGTTCATTCATTTCGCAAAGGAAAAGCTATTCTTCTCATAAACCATTGTAATGTACTAACATTTTATAATTCTAATATACCAATACTTTAGAATTTCAATATGCTAATACTTTATAATTTTCTATCGCTAACTTCAATGAGATAAGAATACCTTGTTACTTTATCTCATAAAGTTAAAATTATATTTTATAACGATAAAATATATATATTTTTCAGTTAGATCGCTTATTACGAAATTTAGTTTATAAAACAGTTGAAACTTGATAATTGAAAATTCTAGTAATTACGTAAAAAAAAATAATAATTTTATACGAAAACACGCTCTTGTAGAATACTAATCGTAATTATTTTACTTTTTATTTGATAAAATTGAAAACTTTCATTATTAATTCTTTCAACTTGCATTATAATAATTTGGACTTTCAATTTATAAATATATGCTTTAAATATAAGTTGGTGCACTATACTTTGTTAGTAATCTTAAATTTATTCGCTTTAGTCGGCCTTTTCCCTTTAAAGTGCATTTCTTTGATAATGATGAAGCACTTTTTAAAAATTATACTAATTTCAATCGAATATTATGAATCTTGAATATTGATGTTCCTTTCGTAAAAAGAATCTCTTGACAATTTTATTTTTTGTCAATTAAGGAAATAATAAATTATATACAGTAAAGTCTTTGCAAGAAAAAAAAAATTAATAAATAGAAAGAAAAATAAATAAAAAATATCACATCGAAATTATAAAAAAAGCTTGAAGATCGAAATTTCTTGAAAGAAAATATTCTCTATGTAGATGAGTAATTAAAAAATTTTTAATTAATAGCTTAATGCTGTAGAAAATTTTATATAGATAAAATGTTATGTAATTATGGCAAATATAATTTGCATATTATTATTATTATTATTATTATTATTACTACTACTATTATTATTATTATTATTATGGTGAAATGATTAATACGGGAGTATACACAATACGCAAAAAATGTAATGTATTTTAATTCAAGGATTAAAATATTGTTGTTCTTATTCGAAATGTGTGGTCTTTCACAAAATTTGTAAGCTTTCGGATCATTTATTTACAATTGCTCGAGCGGTATCAAGTAATTTAAATGTTCCTATAAAAACAAGGACTTAACATCCTGTTTTATGATTATATAAACTTAGGACTAAGGTGAAAAACATCTAGCTAGAGGACGACTATTAGCAGGAGCTACATCTTCATAAAAGTTTTAATCTTAATCAATTGATAACAGCGTAATATTATATGTATAAAGAAAAGAAAATTTCGAAACCTCATTTTCATACTTTGATCGTTTAAGCAGTTTTTAAGTCCTTGAAAAAGTAAAATTTGTCATTGGAATCGTTTGTAGAACAAATTATTTTGAATTTTTTAAACCAATATTTCCGTCATATTTTCTTACTACCAATTTTCGCCTCTCAATTATTATTGATCGTAACCGCCTTAAAATAATGGACATCCTTCGTATAATAATCATGGCTTTCCAAAGTGGATTTAAGTAAATTACTGCTTGGTTGAAATGATAAAAAAAAAAAAAACCTGATTTACATTAATACAATATTATTATAATTTAGATATGATGAATTGTTAGTCATTAACATGGCTGTTTCCCACAGACATATTAACGTCTTCTTAATCATCGGAGCTCGAATTTATGTAGTCAGTTGTAAAAAGCAAATATTTTGCTTATAGTATCCGTGCTCTATGAATTATAGGATGAAAGGTCTATCGGCCAACCTAAACATTAATTAATCAAGCCAAGTAATTATTGTAAAAGTTAATTTTCTTTATATTGTATATCTTTGGTGAATTTTCACTATAAGCACAATGTATAAATAGTCGAGGATTATTTGATTCTAATTGATGTTCGAGAGAATTTCATAATTTTGAATTTAATGTGGCCTTGTGGTATGCAATTTCATTCCCATGGTATGAAAGGATATGCTAGAAAAAGATATTTTCTCGAAAACTCTGCAACTTATGAAAATATGCACTCGTATATTGTTGAATGAAGAAAAGTGTTGTTGAAGTAAAACTTTAGAGAGAGAGAGAGAGAGAGAGACTCATCACTCTGAACTTATCATGCGTTGTAAGTATGTAACGATGCAATGATTCGTCGAATAACGAGGGCAAAGCCAGCGAATGAGGAGAAATTTTTAATTCAAGAGGGCAGACACATTTGTGCCCCGCCGTCGTATCTGGGATTGCAAAAATCCGTAAATAAAGGCGCGCAAATGGGCACGTGCAGATGGCGACGGGATGCAATGCAAATCGTCGTGTTCCCGTTTTCGAACCTTTAGGCACGAAATATCGTTTGATGTGCGCCGGCTTGAGGCGCAACAAATACACACACGCGCGCACACGCACACATACTAGGAGAGAGTTTCAATTGAGCGGGAGCGGTTACACACGTCGGGACTTCCCGCACATCTAACGCAACATTTTTTTTTTGTTATTTTTTTTTTTTTTTTGTTTTTTTCTTTTTTCACGAGAGCTTCTTTGAGAACTATAAACTTCAGCGACTGCCGAGGCGATCATTCGGGCGATACACGATACACTTTAACGCCCCAAGTATAGCGGCCCTTTGTGCCATTCATTTTATGTATTTCTTCAAAGCGGATACGTATCTATTACACCTTCTGCGTGGAGTTAACGAGCGTACGTTGCAAAGCGAGAAATATAGCGAGGCTCAAGGTGAGGGATAGAGTTGGTTAGAATTATACTGCCATGGGGAGAAATATTGCTCCTTTTTGTTAGTAATCCGTCGTCACCGCAGTCCCGTATTCCTGCTTTAAAAAAAATAAACACACAAGGCTTCTTCTTACGCGGGTAAGAATAGCAGCGTAAATGGTTAAAGCGATGGTAAAATTGTGAAAATACAATATGAATTTCAGTAGCGATATGGGCTTGATAATAATCATAGAGTTGCTTCCTCTCATTTATACTAGGTTCCTCTCTCTCTCTCTCTCTCTCTCTCTCTCTCTCTCTCTGTGCGTGACTGCGCGACCAATCGTCCGATTCATCGATTAATCAAATTGATTCCTGTGCGTTTATGATTGCCCGTCTATACGAGTCGAAATAACGAAGCGACCGCTCGACATTTTCGCGAAAATGGCGTTAAGAAGAGTGATGTTCGATACGGATTCCGAGATCGAGAGCAATTCTACCGTAATAAGATATCCGAAAAAATGGATGGGGAGCGTCGAAACATCAGCCGCTTTATTTTATGTAATTGTCGTGAAATGTCGGGAATTTGGCGACTTTCTTTCGCGCGGCAAACTCGTGCATTTCCAACTCGGATCCAAAAGTTAAATTTACGCTAGGACATAATTGGCCCAAGACGCGATTCGGATTACTTTAATACGATCAAATCTATGTGTTCGCAACTACTTATATGTGTATTGTAATTATAAGCCTTAGATTATATAAACTGTCTAAATTTTAATAGCGATTAATCAAGTGCATATAAGGCTTTTATTGGGCTGTTTGAGTTTCGCGTCGGAATATTACTGATAATAAATTAATGGTGATAATAAACAAAACCTTAATAATATGTATATATATATATATATATATATATATATATATATATGGTCAAGTTTATTCCATTTGTATTTGTTTAATCAATATGACGTTCCAATATAAGAAGTAACATAAGATGTAAAACTAAATGTAAAACGAATGATAGAATAATTCAATAAGTGATATCTAATTAGTTTAAATGAGCTAGTAGGATATTGAAAAGGCTAATAGTTATATTCTGCAGGTACTTTGCTTAGAAAGTAAAAAGTGCTGAAAAAATAAATAGTATTAATATTCATAATATCAAAATTTCTAGGCAAAAATACTATTTGTGATATATTGATTTATAGCCAGTAACAGATGACCATTCCTTATATGAAAAAACTTATGCAGTTTAAAGTTTTTCTACCAATTTAAATTTTAGTGCATGTGTGTGTGTGTGTGTGTGTGTGTGTATGCGCGTGTAAAATAATGTATTTTATAAAATAAAAGTTTAATAAATTTTAAAATCTATATTATCCGTAGATTGAAAGTGTTATTAAAAGTAAGTAAATTGTGAACAAATGGATTAGGTAACATTACGCATTGCGATTCATTGGACGATTAAATAAAGAAACAAAGTAAATGAAAACAACGAAGAAAATGATACACTTTTTAAAATTAGAATATATTTCTTTGTCAATTGTATTTACGAAATTCCTATAAAACGTTTCAACGCGTCATTAGCAATATCATGAATTTTGAAGTAAGCTAATAAAATAATTGCTCTTTGCATAATTTCTAAAAACAATTGTGTCTAAATGCAATTACACATGTAATACATGTATATCTTTTTAAGACTTATGTTTAACTATCAATTGTTGTATGTGTAACATAGGTTGATGTAGCATATGTAATAAAGTACTACTTATACACAGTATTACTACAGCAATATTGTGATAAATATGGATATAATATTTATTTCAAGATTATAGAGTGATTTGTAAATTTAAACACGATTGCTGATTTTGATTAATGGGATTCTAAAAACTGCAAACATTGACCATACAGTTCATTAAGCAGAACAATTAAATTTAATATCGAGCTTTTTTTATCACTGTTTCAACATGATGAAAAGTTTGTCGTTAGTTGACCAAACAAATTCTCATAAATACTTCTTGCTAATACATGCACGGCTTAAATAATATTCGTTATTGCTAATTTCTTTAATACAATAAACAAGATAACGTTATGTTTACTTGATTGCTTAAAAAACCTTAACAATTTACCATTAAATTTTTCAATGTTAATTTTCAAAGCATTTTCTCTTCGCAGCTCTGTCCAAGTTCTAATAATTTATCATAATACACTGAGTAAATATAATAAATAAATAAATAACAACGTTATAATTCTTTCTTCGTCGATTAGAGAAGAAAATTGCGTTCGCGCTGTTTGTCATTGAAGGGGATGAGGTAGGAAGTGAGTTGAATGAGTACAATTAACGAACGCTGCGGTCGACAGACCCTTTTCCTCCTTTTGTTTATTCCTCACTTCAACAAATGTATGAACATGTCGCTCGCGACTCGCCCCATCTTCTTTCCATTTCCAATAGTTGTCGTACTTGAGGGAAACGCGTGCGGAAATTGATCGTATAATATTTAATAAATACGCAGGCTCGAACTTTTCCTATATGTCACTCGACGAATAGCGTTACGATAAAAGCAAAAAATTGTATAAACTCAAGGACTCGGTTGTCAGGTATTAAAAGCTCCTTATGTGCACGTTTTATTTACTCGCTGACGAACTAATTTAAATTCGACAATGTCTCGTGCTAAATTCAAATAGTTTCATGGAATCGGTATGATGCCTATTAATAATAAGAAATAATTAGAAATTGATATGTGCATTACATATAAAAGAAGAATTATTTCTATTAAAATATTTTCAACATTTCATGAAATACATTCACGATCTTATGTTTTGTGATATTTAATTTCTATATCGAAACATAGAAACATAAATTCGTTTCGCCAATACCTTATTAAACTTATTTCAATATATATTTAATTGATATTGACAATTCAGAAGAATCTCAATTTTTCGATTAATTACATATGCAAATCAATATTAATTGATTTTATAGAATGTTCTTTAAAACATTGAAATAATTTAAAAATTATTCAATTATTTTAAGGATAAGATACTTTTTGAAAAAAAAAATGTTTCTGAAATATTATAAAATATTTCAATCTGCCTTGTCTTTGCTTATTCATCAGCTTACTCAATAATCTTGAAATTTCATTGGCAATTTCTGCCCACCACCACTTCCTCGTGGAACCCATCGGTTAACCTAAATCAGCCTGATAAGACAAGACATTAAAAATTGCAATATTAATTTTATAATGGAGATGATATGTAAGTAATTTTAGTAATAATTTATTGTAAAGTTATCAATGTTTATTTATTAAATTTTTTTTGAAAATTTTCTTTTGAAATTAGTTGAAAATAATTGTATTTATTTGCTGAAGATTGATAAAGGAGATAAATTACTACCAATAGAAAGTATAGAGGAAAGTGTAATATTTGAAATATGTTAAATATTATTTGATATTTCAGTTTACTTTTAATTAAATTTTGTATTAACTTTAACTTCATGAAATCGACCTTAACTTTATGAAAATTAAAAATAATAATTTACAGAATATTTCAAATTCAGTTTATTAATATTTATATGAAAAATATTTCTTTCCATCGTAAATATTGAGTTTGTAATGGTGACTGAAGGAAGGTAGTATCCCTGATAATATGTTGAGTCCACATTAACAGCAAAGAATTATGACTGAAACTTCTTTATGAATTTTCAAGTACTCTATCTTGATTAATATTAATATAATTATTATAATATATAATATAATTATTAAAACAACGATTAATATACTTTCGTACATTAAAACAAAAACAAAACGAAAAACAAAAAACAAAAAAAAAAAAAACAACGAAAACAAAAAACAGGTAAAAAAATTGGGAAAAAAAAAGTAGTTTGCAAACTCCTAGCAAATAGTCTAAAGCTAATTTTTGTCTTTCGAACACTACGTTGAAACGAACATTTATGAATTATTTTACTATTTATTTAATGTACAACTTATAATCAGCGAATATGCTTTTTTCAGTAATTAAAATTAACGAAAATTTTAAAGAAATTTGTATTATATGGTCTTTGAATCGAACATCCAATGTGATTTTTCAGTGATTACAAAAATTCGTTCCCTGCAAACAATCTGACAGTAAAATATGTTTCACAAATTACGGGCACTGCGGTTGCGTTTTATAGTGAATGTGCACACGTGCAAAAACTTATACTAATTGTTACCGTATGCTAGTTATTTCACAATGGAAACAGTTGGTATTAATAGTTCTTGAATTACGAATTTTTAGCCTAATGGATCTAGATCAGTAGCTCAGTATCTACAATTCCATTTGCTAATAGTACAATTAAATTACAATGCAGTAATTAGATAATTCAATTCTAAAAATAGATATTTTTCGTGTTAAACATACGATTATAAAAAAGAACAAAAACTTTATAAATATACAAATCTATGTAGAAAATTGCCAGTTTAGTCATTTTATGGAAGTTTTACGCGAATGGCTTTGTTTTAGTAAACTTTTAACGGACTGAAGTAAATCTGATCGTTGAACTGTATCAAATTCAAATTACAAATACCTTCGAGATATATCATAACATTGATGATAATTGATGAATAATAAAAAATTAAGAAATAATTCATTGAAAAATTATGTATTTGATTTCAATTGTATATTCATTACTTAAAATATATCACTTAATGCGACATTTATTCTTACTACATGTTTTTTTTTGTTTTTTGTTTTTTGAACTGTAATACTAAATTTGAATCGTAAATCATAAAGTACAGTAAATTATTACGTTACAATAATATTGTATAAGTTATTTTTACAAGTACTTATTAAATGATTCATTTTGCTACAACTCTAGTACAAATAATAACATATATTTTAAAAGTAATAAAAAGAAAAAAAGAATGAAAAAAAAAATACATAACATTAAGAATTTCTATTATTTAAGATTTAAAAATAAATCACTCACAAAGTGATCAACTCTATAAACTCAAATAGCATAATTATTAAAAGATTTGCATTCGCTTAATCGCAGATAATTTTACATTCAACAATTAAAATATTAAGATAAAAAACAAATACTTATAATTCGATATCTTAATATATAAGCTCGAAAATTCATTAAAAATATAAAAGCACTCTGTAGAGCATTTAATGCATTTTATTAAAAATAAAAAAAAAAACTTAACTAACACAACTGTACTCCAACAACGATACATACTTTTATTACTGCAACACATGCAAACTGCGCATGAAACTAAGTAATAACGGTATGCACCTGGCGTTAGAGTAAGATAAATGAAGTGCATTGTAGATATATCGAAATAAATATATGCCGCATAAACTTGTTATTTGTTATAATCGTACATTTTTGTTTAAACCGCCACTGATTACAATACAATTATCATTTTCAATTAACCGTCCTAATGAAAAAAGCAACAAATTAAGTCAGAATGCCTACGCAATCGTTACAAGCACCGAATCTATTTCGTAATTAATACTCATTTATCGCTTTTATTTACAAAAATTTACATAAAAGACTAATATTGAATAAGAATATTATTTTCCTGCACATTGGTAGTATTTATAAATCGATACATTATAAAGATAAATATTTTTGAGGAACGCAGCTTTGTCGAAACTTCCCTTCACAGGTTAAAAATATATCGCCATAATATAAATGGATTTCAATTAAATGCGAAGAACATAAATTGAAGTTAGTTTTAATTATTTAGCTAAATGTGCTTTAAGCGTGAGAGTGTGTCATTGACAAAATCAATATTAGAAAGCAATCGATTGAATATGAGTCAACAATATATTATCAATACACATTTTACATTTTTTATTTCAAGGGTAAAGAAAAGTGTATTCTCAAATTCTCAAAGGTCTTTTGTCAACAAAAAAAAAAAAAATAAATAATAATAATTCTTTTAATTCAATATTATAAACTCAAATGACGTAAAGGAAATTTTAATTTCCAAATTGTTAGAATGTTAAAGATAATGTATTTGGTTAGCAATGAATGGTTTATTAAATAGAAATAATCAACTTTATTGAAATGCTCAATAATAATAATAACAATAATAATAAAAAACTCTTACTACCATTTAAATATTATATATAAAATGTATCTACTCTAATTGACAATTACAATTATATTCATCGATAGGTTAGAAATATTCAATTTTTATTTCCAATAAAATAATACACAGTATTCTAATTTTTTTTTTTATTTATCGAATGAGCAGCAATACCAATAATTTCATTGAACATCACTTATTTGATTAATTTATACGAATGCTTTAATTATTTTAGAAATTGTGTACTTTGTTTTCTCATTATAATTAAATAAATTGCTTACTATTTGTTCTTTTTTTTATACGTCGATGTGTTCCTATTATATCTCAGAATAAAAAGACATTGACAAAATTGTTTATTTTTCATATTAATTTTTTTTAAATAATTGAGAAATCGATCGAATTGATTTCAAAATATAATAGAAACTTTATAAGAACGACCTTGGCAATATTTAAATATTTTCTATTTAAATTTTCAGATTTCGAAAATATTATCCTCCAATGATAATACTATTTTTGTAATCAATATTTTTTCAATAAATACTTTTAACGCCAATTGTAAAGAAAAAATTATTTTGTTCATATTTTATTAAAATAAATAATAATCTGAAAATCCAAGATCAAAGCACAGAAAGAATATTTCAACAAACTTGAGTGCTTTCAAACGTAATAAAACGACTAAAAGGATAGATGAACAAAAGAAGATAATTCTTTTGAAAACGT
The DNA here is from genome assembly GCF_000503995.2 of Ceratosolen solmsi marchali. Lineage (NCBI taxonomy): Eukaryota > Metazoa > Arthropoda > Insecta > Hymenoptera > Agaonidae > Ceratosolen > Ceratosolen solmsi. Next base: position 1,688,756 of record NW_011948435.1, read on the forward strand.
GGGCGATCTTTAGCATTGTACAAAAAAAAAAAAAAAAAAAAAAAGAAAGAAAGAAAGAAAGAAAATGAGAAAGAAAAAGAAAAAAACTTGATTATAGTCAGCGCAGCCTGACATTTACTAATCAATAAAATCGTTATCAACATTTTTGCACAATTTTTAATGAACTGATGAGTCTATATATATATTGATTATGGCTCAATCATTCATAGTCATTCGATTGTAATGTACTTAATATTATATTTAAATGTAGTAGTGTAATTACATCTCCTTACAAGCGAACACTTAACTGCAATTGAATGAATTGTTATAATTTATTTTAATTATTGATATTGATAATTAGCTTATATGATTATTAGAAGATATTGTTGCGTTAGCAAACTTAATTCCGATTAATTCTCCTCTATAGAAACAACTTTCTATCATCGATCATCGATAGGGAAACATAAAAGTATGTTTATAAATTAAAAAAAAAAAAATGAAAATTAATATAATTTTATCTAATGCATAAAATGGTGACGCAGCTTCTCTAATTGTTTTAATTCTTTATTGACACTTGGAATAGTTAGTTAATCAAGATATTTAAAAGAAAGTATATGAAATGCAAGTTTTTGGAAAAAAAAAAAAAACACAATATAAACGGTTTATATATATATATATATATATATATATATCTTTGATTCAGACATATTTTAAAGGAGAGCATAATTTATTTGTCTACGTGTAAATTATGGATCGTTATAAATCAACCATCTTGTAGGTGATAAGCTAATTTGATGAAAGTATAAAAATTAAATTACAAATTATTCCGTAGGGCAATTCATAAATTAAAAATTGTGTAAATAAATTATGCACATTGCCGATAAATTACATAAAAATTTGCATAAGATTTTATAACAAAATGAATAAATTGCAGTTAGCTATGAACTAAAATATAATATTTATAAATTATAACGTAATATTTATGTGACATACAGCATAGAATTTATTTATAAATTTTTTTTTTTATAAGTAATGATTTAACATTGCGTTATACAGTTATAAATATGTGTTTATTGGCGAATTAAAAAATGTCTTTATCAAATCGATTTGTCGAATAATCGTATTGAACGAATAAATAATTGTATTTATATACTAAATAATACATCGAAAGATTGTAGACTTTCGGATAGAGGCTAAAAATAATTATAATTAAATAATTATAAATTAAATGCAAGGTGCATTAATTTAAACGTCGAAATAAATGCGACGATTAAGTTTTACCGATATTTTATGAATTTTAACAGTGGCATTATATGAGTATCATAATGAAAAAGGAATTGTGAAATAAATTACGAAAACTATTCAAACTACATATATTAATAGAGAGAGAGAGAGAGAGAGAGAGAGAGAGAGGGAGAGAGAGTGTGTGTTTATTAGGCTATTTTTAATAATTAATTACACAATTGATTTTTTTTTCTTTCGTATAAAGTAATATGCGCTGATATTAGAAGCCTTTTTAGTGTCTGATTAACTAATATTCTCGAGCAGTGCACTTAGACGATCAAGATCTCCTAATCGTCTAGTGGAGTGGATGCCGATGTTCAATACGAAAAGAGTAAAAGTACATTTTGATTAATGAAAAAAGAAAGAAAAAAGAAAACTTATCACTAGCCTATTACATTTGTGTTAGAACTTAATGGCATTTGAAAATAAAAAAAGAAAATAAAAGAAAAGGAAAAAAGGGGGATGACGAAGCGCTATTGTTCGCGTTAGAGGACAGAAAAAATTTATAGCATATTATTAGCAAAGTAGAATAAGAAAAAAAATATCACGTAATGTGGTGCAATGAACACTTAATTCATTGTTGAGCAATGCAATCATGGAGTAACGCATCTTCTAAATCTTCTAAAACGAGTCATTTTATTAATGCCTTAGGTGACATCTGCTACCTACAATTGATCGCGTCACAAGTTTCAATTACAATCTCACCCTTACGTCCATTATAAAATTAAAAATGGCCGACGATTGTCCGCTCGTTGCCTTCCTCATCGTCCTCATCGTGAAAGACTATTCGACTACTGATGTACCCAATACATTTTAGCGCATTAAATCAATTCGAAAATAAATATGGAAACACCGGGCTGTCATTGAAATGAAAAGAGTAACAAAATACTCCGATGTTGTTCCTTAAAATACGTTGGCGAAGGCGCACCGTATCGCCCGAGTTCGTAACGTTGTCGTCCAAGTTTATTTGCGCAACTCAAGTCGAGGATCTCACGAACGATGATCGAGAAGTTTGTGTAATCGTGGCGAAACGCCAACAGTACTTCACTCCTCTCTAACTTTGGATGCAGACTTCGGAAAAGCCGATGGCTAACCCCTCCCCCATCCCCATCCCCTCCCTCGCCCAACAATATACTCATACCAATACTCCATCTCGTCCTCTTAACTTCGTCACATTCGCGCGGGCGCTCCCAACATGATTGCGAACCTTCCGCCGAGCTCCAGCCCCGTATAATTACAAGATTTTATCGAAATTCAGCTTTTACGCGCACTTACACAATAGGTGCATTATTTTTCTTACTAATAATATTAAATGATTTCGATCGTTACTTTTGCTGTTCGTAAAATCCTCGTTATTCGGCTTAGCATTGTTCATCTAAGAGATCGACGTAAGCGTGAAATACGTATTTAAGCGCTTCATCTCGATCGTATATAATATCTGTATTATTGAGTTAAGAATTTTGTTAAATCCGTATATATGTGAAGTGAGATGCTGTTAGTGATATAATACTAGGGATGATGATAATTATCGTTGTCATAATTAATTAAGTTGAAGTTTCGAGTAAAAGCGATCTATTGCTTATGTCCAAGAGAAACTAAAATGGAATGTTTAAGTAGTTGGCACGAAAAATTAAAACAAAAACAAACAAAAAAAACAGAAAAAAAAAACAAACCAAGATGAAAAAAAGTTATGCACACTCATTAAACATTTATAGCCGAAGAATTGAATAATCGCGTAAATTAAAGACAAGTTGCGTAAAGTTCATTAAAACTTTTTTTTTGTCGTTAAAAACGGTTTACTTCGTAATGCATAAGTTTAAACGTGTCCGAACATGAATTAAATCCGAAATTTCTCTCGGAGTCTTAATTCCGGTCGTTACGACAGATGCGATGATGGAAAAATTCAAGCTACGTTTTTTAAAAACGATAAAGTAAAATTCTGCAAGATCTTTGAGACGATAAATATTTATATATATATATATATATATATATATATATATATATAGGTTGAATAAATGGCTGCCACAATTGTCAACTATTGATCCATTCGATACGTGACAAAAAATATTTTCATCAAACTTTAGCGACGTTTAACGGCGAATAATAGAAGTTTTTTTTCTTCTTCTTCTTCTTCTTCTTCTTCTTCTTCTTTTTTATAGTAATTCGTGACTGCTAATAAAACGAAGATCTAATTCTATTCGAGAAATTTTTTCAACATTTCAGCTGGTGGCCACATGCTCCACGCATACTCCCAATGACAATATGAGCTAAAAGCACAGTCGGTCATTAGTAAGATTGCATTAATCATATTCAAAGCTGTTTTTAAGTTAAGTAGATAAGAATTAGCAAATCGTAAGGTCTGTAAAAATTTTCTCATTATCTACCTGGGCAATGGCGGAATAGAAATAAATTATTAGGGAATATTATCGCAACGACTAAATTCAAATGATATTACTATGGGAATGAGAATCGCAATTTCACGACAGATTTTAATTAATTAAATTAGTTTAATAGCCGATAATAATATTAATACCACATTTTATTATCTAATCAAAAGCAAAAATCGTTGAATTTTCAAGACACAAAGACACAACACTTCGCCATTGTTGAAGTGTTCACAATGCTTCTTATAGATTATTAATTTTCTTATGGATTATTTAATCCTTAGATCTGAATGGCGCCTGAATAGCTGATTAGCCTTTTCTCTCAATCTCGCTTAGATTTTAATAATTTGATCGATTAATTTTTCTCGTACGGTTACGAATTATTTTTTATTTTTGTGAGTGGACTTAGTGGACTTTTGTTCGCGAATGATTTTCGCTTACTTGCCACTTTGGGTTCATATTAATTAATGGCAAATTAACGGATAAAGTCTTGCAGTTGGAATAATTAATTCAATTCAAGCATATTGCACGTATTTACAATATTTACAAAACCTTCTATAGAATATTTACTTGCGTACACAGTTAAACATGAAACGTTTATAAGCTGCTAACTTTACTCATTAATACATACGCTGAATTTGGATTAGAACATGAGTAAGCAAAAGTAAGAGAAAATTATCTATTTAAATTCAATTTTACGAATATTATAATATAGCGTAAAGTCTCTTATAAAATTGCTTATTGTGACTCTATGAATTCAGTTATTCAATTGTTTCTTTATTAATCGTACAATTTCTGTTTGACTTGAAGATCAATAACGGAAGAGCAAAAATTACAAAAAATAGTACATAAAAACCATATTTTATTTCAAATTTACTTCGCAAACATAGAATAGAAGAAATTGTTTATTTTTCCTGAGTTAAAAAGTAGTTGACGACAACAGAAACGAATGGATGGACATACCAATCAATAACATAGTATATATAGTATTTTCTATTATAGTAATTGTATATATTAAGAAAGAAAAATTGAAATGAAAAATAATAAATTCATAGGAAAATTATATTACTGTGGTTATTATTATGAATATTAATTTGTTAAATTATTTTATCAAGTTAATCGTACACACACACACACACACACACACATATATATATATATATTTTATTTTTTAATACATATATAAATATAGATATTTATTGATATTTATTGATACAAATATATGACATCTGTATGTGTATGAGTGATGAATGAAATTGCCAAAAGAATAGAATTCTAAAGATACGCATATATTATTAATCGAAATTAATTTATATATAATTATATGGCTTTCAAAACTTTGTTTATTTTCTTCTTATATTTATTTAAAATAATGATAATAATAAACGAGACAATAAAGCAAATAATTGCTATCGGAATATTATAATCTAATAAGAATAAATAAATGATGATAATGAAAATATACAGCATCCTTTATAATTTCATAATTTTCATATAAGAATCGAATTATCGATTAGTTTGTCATTGAGATTTGAGTTCCACAATTAGTATTTAATCAATTACCAATTATGACTAACTACATACACTACATTCCAATTAACATCAAATACATTTATTTTTTTTTTTTTTTTTTTTTTTTTTTTTTTTTTTTTTTTTTTTAATTTTCAAATTTATAATATCAATATCGATTTATCGAAATATATCTTATTTATTAACATGTATATTAAATATGACAAGTAACATTAATAATAAGATTAATAAGTAGAGTAGGATAGTGTATAAACAGCTATAAATACAATAATCAGTATAAAGATAAAAATTTTTATAAGAATATATTTGTATATAAATTATTATGACGGCATTCACAATTCATAAATTATAGTTAAATGTTTTATTGAAATAAGAGTCAAAGACAATTAATCATTATAGTATGCCCTGGCTTTTATTATTATTTAAATTAGAAATATTTTTTTTTACCAAATTATCTATTCAAACATAGTCCTTAGTTAAGCTCTATTAAGTCCTTAAATAAGTTCCTGGACAAACATAATATTTGAAAACGTAAAAATTTTATTCTGAATTTTAAAAATATGAAATTCCAAACATCGAAGGTTATCTCTTTGGTAAATCGCCATCTTTATCCACAATATGTCCGTAGGTAAGCGATTCATGCATAATTTACGTTATTCTATTTTATTCTTTATCTCGCTAAGAAAGAAATGTTCGCATTAATTCAAATGCAATTACGTGGAGTAATCAAAGCATCTTATATTATACATAATTATAATTTATAAATTGTCGAGAGAACTTTATTCTGTAAGAATTATCATTTTAATAACATATTATTTTAAAATACTAACAACTTATAATAATGTTTTATTCATCGATTATCAAACATTACTATCGCAACAATATTTTCAAAGTCGTTTGAATCATAAGAAATTTATGTACAACTGTACAATTGTAATAAATAAAGATAAAAGTATTGTTAAAAGTTTTGCACTATAAATTATATTATAATACTATTGTAAATTGCAAATAATACATTCGTATCGTGTAGTAAAGGGAATATCATTGTATCTGAAATTTAATCACATCAACAAATTATATTGATTTTATTTTCTTATAATTTTCATAATAAATAATCTGGCTATTATAATACTGTCCTTTCTTTTTCCGTATACTGCACATCTTGTCTATTTAACTTTCATGTTGGGAATAACTATGTGATATGTTGCTCAAAAATTTCCAATGTACTAATAAAAGATAGAAAAATTCTTTGAATATTTTTATACATGGGATAACTTTGTTGGAAATGTTCAATATGTGTACGATCATATCGCAGAGTTTTGCTTGCTCTATTACAAATATTTACGACTTATCTCTTTATGACTCTCTTTATAAGTGGCCAACCATTTCTGATATAAAATAATTACTTCGTAATATTGAAAAACAAAAAAGAAGAAGAAAAAAAAAAGGAAAAACTTGATCTCATCGAGTCAACGAAAATCTTTCCTTTTTTTTTTCTTTCCATTTTTATTCTATTATATATTCTGACAGATTAATAGGCATTCAAAATGGCCGATCTGATTTCTCTGTTTAGTATTCTCATCAATCTAAATCATCAGCTGAATGGCATCGACAGTTGCTCAGTCGTAGGCCTGCAGTGACTATCATTCTCCTCTGTGTGATTCAATCTCATAAAATTCTAAGCATTTTTTTTTGTTTTTTTCAGCAATATCGAGTATACAGCAGACATTTAATTCTACTTAGCAGTATTAGATTTACCTTTTTAATGGCGCATAAAGAATATTTTAGCATTGGGACATGTATTGAATATCTCATAAAAGAGTTCTATAGATAATTTTGAAATATAGGCTTTAACGTTTCAGTCAGATCTTTATTCATCCCCTGGCATCTTGTTTTTCAGGCAAACTGTAGACTCCCTAGAAAACTATTTAATAAGGCTCTTGAAAGAAAAATATCATGTAAATTGGGAAATATTGTAAGTTAGGTTCAAGCAATGTATTTCTACAGTTTAAAACGAAATATAATATTAAATCGTTAGTATAATTAATATAAAAAAAAAAAAAAAAAAAAAAAAAAAAAAAAACATTAAACCATATAATAAAGCATAATAAATAAAATTATTATAGTTTTGTACAAAATAAAAGAAATTTTGAATATTTACATAATGAAATTGATAATAGTGCCCAATGAAAATTTATTTTCATTATACAAAACAATTTCCTTATGCTAAACGTCATTCGAGCAATAAGTTGTGCTTTATATTAATCTGTAATTATATTATAGTTTTTATCCAATTACAATGGTATAAACCACCGTTTATTTCTATTTAATAAAGAATTTCAGGTACTCATGACTTTTTTTTTTCTTTTGTTACCAATTCAGAAAAAATCGAAGGACAACAAAGCAAATAAAGCTCGTAAAAAAGTGCCTTAAAATGTCGATGACAAAGAAAATTTCTCTGGTGAAACGAGAAAAGTCGAGGGATTGCCAAGGCGTAAAATGACCCGTTAATCGATTAAAGAAAGAAAGAAAAAAAGAATAAAAAGGAAAGAAAATAAAAAATGGAATGATCGAAGCCAGGTCGGATCGATCGAGCTGCATTATTGTTCGTACATTTAGTGTTTTTCCGCGTCATATTTTTTAAAGTATCGTGTGTCCTCCCACTCTTATTTTCTTTGCTATCTTCTTTCTTCTAATATGCCTAAATGTGACATTTAAATTGTTCCTCGCTCTTCACACTTTCTTTCCCCCGTGCTCAACGTAGGCACAAATATACTCGATTGAAAATAGTCACGCGAAGGCCTTGGCTGAAGGGCAGGGGGGTGGGGGTGTGGACAGGAGGTGGGCAGGGGGTCAGACGAGAATGAATTATGTGGGGAAGGAGGTGTCAGTGTCGATTTGTGCTCGTACCGATATACAACACTAAGATTTGGATTTTTCAATGTTCTATCGGAAGGTGAATTTGGATTTTATTGTTAGACTGTGAGTACATTTCTGCGATTGTAACGTGAAGAATGTCGGTATCTACAATCCAAAGTATGTTGTGTATTTTCTTTAATTTTTATCATAAACATAAAGTGTAATTTAGTCAATAAAAACTTGTTTCTTTTTGACGCATATATGTAATTTCATTTAATTAAAACATAAATGACACAATTAGGAAAAATTTAATTATCGATGAAATTAGTTAAAGCCTTTCAACGTTCTTCAAACAGATAAATCAGAAAGAATAAATAAATAAATAAATAAATAAATATTAAGTGCGATTTTAATATTAATTATGAAAAATGCTAATTGTGACAAAATTTATTATCATGAAATTGACAATTTTTTGTAATTAAAATTACTTTTTTATGCTAATTGATAAATAAGCTTTGCACCCAATTAAGCTTTAGCTAACATTACATATGCGGTCAAAGATATTTACACACTATAAATTAAGTATTTAACATTTTATCCTATGCATAGACACACACACACACACACGCGCGCGCACACACACACACACAAACACCAAACACTCAATACGATGCATCAGACAGAACACAGACATTACAGTTTAATCATTAATCAAATTAATATTGTCTTATTCATTACAACTTGTGAATTATTAAAAACAACTATATCTGTAATTAAGTTCATATAATTGTAGAAGAGCTCAAAACTGATTTAATTTTATAACTTAAATGTTTGATAACACAATACACTCCATATATATATATATATATATATATGAATAAAACACCTAAATTTATAATTTTGTCAATTCGCAATCAAGTATTTTTCTGCTTTTTGTTCAGCGTTTTCATTACATAGAATACAATGTATTCCAATTTATTCTTACACTTTATTGTTTATACTATATTATTATGTTCATAAATTATAAAATTAATGTTAAACAAAAAGATGAGAAATTATGTTAAAAAATTCTTAATTATAATGATATATTTGGAGATGAAAGCTTAACATTTTATTTTTATAGTTTGAAAAACTCGATAGAGATGAATAAATAATAAAGATTTATTTGACAAATTTAAATTATGAAACTAAATTTTAAGTATGAAGAAAATCTAATTATCCATTGAATTTATTTCCGATAAATTTATAGTGCGACAGATTAAATATTGAAGTAATAAATTTGTGTATATAGGAAATAACGATTACGGTAGAATTTGAAAACAGACTTTAATAATTAGAATTATTTCATAATAATTAAGAATATAACACAACTTATCTATGTAACTATTATTTTTATTAATTTATAATAAAAATTTACTAACCATGTAAAATCTCCATATTTTCGATTTTCATTCATTTAATATAACGGAATTAAAATTAAGTTATTTTGTATAAATAATTAGTTTATTATACTTTTTTGTTTATGAAAAATATTCTCAAAATAATACAGATAGGATTTTGAAGAAAAGCAGTAATTCTAGGTAACTTTTATCCCAATTATAGACTAACGAATTTTACGCTATTTACTATTATAATAAACCATTGTTCATTTCATTTACTTGTTTTTAATTTTTTCAAAGGATATTTCTAATCCGTGATGAATCATTTCGATTCTTATTATCACGACGTATAATATAATAAATATTTTACACATTTTTCAGTGAAATTCATGATTTTATTGAATAAAATTTTATTGATATGGATATATATCAATTTAATACAAATTATTTTTGAATGGCAAAGAGCAGCTACTTACTAAAAAAATATTATACACTCCATTATTTATTATGATTTTTTAGTTTTATTTGTGTTTGTAATAAAACTCCAATATACTTTATTTATCTCTGTTTCTATTTGATAAAAATATATATCTATATAACCATTCTATATAACAATTCGCAATGCCAAATATTTTTAATACTATATTAAGTGTACATGACGTTAAGCTTTAAGTCTTGCTTTATAAATGAATAAATAAAATATATTAAAATTGAAAAAAATCTTACCGTTTATTTAAATGTCTTTCGAATTTTAAATGTCGAAATAAGATTTTGCAGTAAATGAATGTATTTAATGACATACTTATTGCACTACGAACTGAAATAAGGCTTCATTCATATAAATAACTGTATAAGTATATTTAGTTGTAAATATTATAAAAAGAATTGATATATTTCATATATATTATTTCATTAATAAACTACCGTATTATTAAAAATCGATAGATACTTTGGAAAGGAAATAATTATAATAATTTTAAGCATTTAAACCTTTCCTTTGCATCTATTTTTTAACCAAATGTATATGCGTTCTTTTCGATAATAAGAAAAAATAATAACTTTTGTATTATTAAGGCATTTATTTATACATCACAGTTTCTTTCATCATCTTTCATCCAATTGGCCAATGTAATTTTAATTCTATATTTTATGCCACACTAGTGCATTTAAAAATTTTGTAGAGAATAAAAAATATGTATATTTTTTCATAAATCGAAGAAATTGGCTGTGAAATCAATTTTTCTATAGCTAACACATTATGAGAAATAATATAATAATCTAAATATATTAAGCAATATTTTATTTATATATGTCTTTTTTATTAAATAAAGCTTTAAAATATATTTTAATTGATAATGAAAATGCTTCTTGAGGTGTATAATCATAGTCTATGATAGATTAAACGATAAAACTGACGATTGAACTTTATATTTTATAAACATATATAATTATATTATTATTGTTTATCTGAATTTATAATAGATATTCCATGTTACTTATTTAAATTAAGTTGATATTATAAATTTTTTAACATTCAAACATTTTTTTTACAATTATTTTTTAACATTGGAAAATAAACTTGATATGTATATATATTTATATTGGGCTTATTAATTTATTAATAATATTATATTTCAATGTCTCGTCACTTATTTTTAAACATATTTCTCTATGTTTAATAATATATATATATATATATATATATATATATATATATATATATATATATCACATTTTTTAATTATCGATACTACAATGTCAATCATTTACCATTTCATTAATTTAATTGAACTATCAAACGAACACTTTCTCTCATTGTTTTAAAGAAATTTAATACCTTTTATAATAAATGCTTGTTTCGGAATTTAATTGAGTAAAAAAATAAAGAAATGAATCAGTCGACTTGTTAAATTCATTGAAGATCTTGAAGGATTCCGTTCAATTATTTCCAATTCGTACTTCATCGTGACTGTTTTAATTTAAACAACTTTGCTGACAGTTCTAATTGTATTGAAACTTTATCAATTTCAATTTATTTAAATAAATTGTGTATTTTTACAGTTAATTGATAATTAATATATTAAATATTCTGGGATGGTTAATTTTTATTAATTAATGTTCGTACTACAAATATCTTATCAGTTAATAATATATCATAATAATATAATAAAATGCGGACAAATTTTAATTTGAAGTTCTTCGTTTTTGATGCATTTCTCCAGCTTCAATATATTTAATTTATTCATTATTAAGCATATTATTCAAAAAGAAATATTATCATATCGAGTTTAATGATTATATAAGAATTTACTGGGCTTCACTATAATAATAAATACAATAAAATTAGACGATTACGCTCATTAGAAATTTTACTGTTTTTATAACTAGTTGCATAAAAATTAAAAAAAAAAACTGAATAACCGATTCCCTCCTTCTTTCTTTTTTATCCACTTACATCTTTTTTTTTTTCAATAAAAAAGAAAAATTAAAGCAGCCACATGTAATAATGTAAAATGATTTATGAAACATAAAGACAAAATCAGTTATCATACAAATATCATACAATCATAATTGTAGGAGATGTTACTTCTCAAATATAAACAATTAACGTATTCTCAAAAATGGAAAAAGAAAATAATAATCTATTTCATAAAAAGAAGGAATAACGATTAGCAAGTTTTAATAATAAAGAATTATCAAAGTAAGTCTCGCGATGAATGAAGAACAAGAGCTAAAAGAATTTCCATCGCACATAAGAATCACGTCATATTCTGTAAGTTACATTGATCAATAAATTTCGTATTAGAGATATTATAATGTATCATTAATTTTACATGTAAGATTACTATTTTTATAAAAGAAAAAAATATATGATATTCGAATGTAGGATTGGCCATATTCGATACTTATAAACAATAATGGTAGTATAGACGGTGATGGTTTTGCTTTCGAACTTTTGAAACTGCTCGTTCGAAAATTTAATTTTACCTATACTATTGTCCCACCAGCAGAAGATATTATCGGAGATCAAAAATCGGGTATGATAAAGCAACTATATAACAAGGTAAATTTCATTAATTTGGCGACGAATATTATTCGCGTGACTATTCTATTAAATATTTATTTCCAGATATATTCAGTGAATTCGTTATATTTCAGACGTTTGATTATTTATCATAAAATGAATATGCGAAGGATTTTTAATGTTTAATAGAAGAACGGAATTTGATTACGTTATGCCGTTTATTTATAATAATATTTTCAATATCGTATGTTAAATTAAGATCATGAAAATTAAATGTACTTCGAAAAAAAAAAGGAAAAAAAAAAAGATAAAAAAAAGTATAATCGATTTTAATATGATTTTTTTCTTTTTATCATCATGAAAACTTTACTAAACGAGTTCGTTTCTAATTACAAAATATCAGATTAATTTTGAAATTTTGTATTCTTCCGAACAAACATTGTTTTTATCATAATTAATATTTTCAAATAAAAAACTTCTTTTTATGAATTGTTGTGTTGATAAAGTAAAATTTTATGTAAAACCTCGCAACTAATTAAATATACTAAAAGAATATAGATAATAATTTAATATATTAGAAGCGAAATTATAAACATTGATTTCTACATAAATTCTATTTCTACATAATACAGCAACCTGAAATGTTATAAATTTTCTTCTATTACTATTAAAAGTTTAAACGATAGACAAAAGATAGGTTTAAGTCATGCAAGTAACAATGCTTTCAAAAATATTTCATAATTACAAATGTATTTTACAGGAGGTCGATTTGGCAATTGCTTTTATACCGATGGTAAATGAATTCAGAAAGTATTGTGATTTTTCTGTACCTTTAGATGAAATGGACACAACTTTTCTGATGAAGAGGCCAGGTACATCATCATCAGGGTCTGGACTTTTAGCACCTTTTACTGAACAAGTGTGGATTTTGATTTTCATCTCATTGCTGATTGTTGGGCCAACAATTTATTTGATGATTTTGTTGAGGTTCGATCTTCTCTACGTCATATATACAATTCTTCTTATTAGTCCTATGATCTTATAAAATAAATAATAATGCTTAATAGGCAATGAGAGAAAAGGCGAAAAAACGTTTTTGAACGTAAAAGTTTATAAGACATAAAAGTTTTTTTTTTTTTTTTTTTTTTTTTTTTTTTTTTTTGTGAATTTTCATATCCGTTCATATATAATGCATATAATGGTAAATATAACTTGAAAATTATAATAAAAATGCATGCCGAATAAGTTGTTTCGATTGTAAATAAATGAAATTTGCATTATTTGCAATTACTAACGTAACCCCTTAGTTTTATAATAAGTCACGACCTTCGACTCATTAATGTTTTGAACATTAAAAATATATTTATTATAAGTGATAAGCATAAGCAAGTCGGGTAAATTAAGAACATGCATTTAAGCTAATTTAGCTCTTATTAATTGAGTTAAGGGATGAAATATTTCGTTTCACATTGAATTTGGATAAACGTAATCTGATCTACATTTATTAATTTTTCAATTTCATGCTCTTATGTTAATATAGAAATTAATTTTTTCTTCGTATGTGATTTTTTTTTATTTTATTTTATTTTTTGTTTTTGTTTTTTGTTTTTTGTTTTTTGTTTTTTGTTTTTTGTTTTTATTGACAGATCTAAATTCGCAAAGGACGAACAAGCTGAAAAATTTACCTTTTTAACATGCATGTGGTTCGTTTATGGAGCTTTACTCAAACAAGGGACAACATTTTCTCCAATCGGAGGTAAAAATAGTGCTTTCTATCTTTTATCTCTATTTATTCATACGCAATTGGTATTTCACATACATTCATCAATCGTGATCTAAGAAGCAGCTTAAAATGACAGATTTTCCAATTAATTTTGCCATTGAATTATCTACTGTAAACGCGTAAATAAATTGCTCGTTGAGAAACATTGAATATTCGCAAAGTATAAAAATTCCTATCAAGTATATCAAAATCAAGTCGACTATCAAGTCGACCATATCAATGTTGTGTAAAGTAAATTTTGAAGATTCTCTAACGAATGTATTGTTGTCTGTATGAGCTTAAGTCAGTCTGAGAGGCCGATGCTCGCATCAAACAATCATAAACATATCGGTCTCTCTCTCTCTCTCTCTCTCTCTCTCTCTCTCTCTCTCTGTAAAATATGCATGAGAATTACGAAACAATCAACACGTGCGGTGAACATTCGTAGCGCAAGTATTCAACGCGTTGGATAATAATCCTGCCGAATAGTAATCCTTATCCTGGTGATTCCCTGTACACCGCCGTCGATTGCTCAATAACCGCCCGCAATAAGCAGGAGCAGATTAACAAAAGTCCCGGATTACGCTTCGTAATAGCGAGAGAAGTTCGTCCATTTTCATCGAATGTCCAAGTGTCGAGTGCCTTCGCTATGCCAATTGATCTCGCGCAGCTTCTGCCCAAGACGTCGGCTCGTCCTCTAACGACTGGTTCCCGGGTCACGCTACCTTAGACCTCGATCACAAGCTCGGTAGTCGCTGTCTTAATATCAATATTTACTTATTTAAACTAATCCTCATGGAATCCCGAGTTTTCCGTCTACGCGATATGACTAACTGTCCATATTATCGGAGAGGTCGTACGATCATTGTCATATTCACAACGTCATAATGCGTATGGCAATGCCGTTGCGAATTATTATGAGTCACGCTATAAATGTCGTGTAAAAAAAAAAAAAAAAAAAAAAAAAAACATGTCAACTATAATATTCGATCATGATTTATTTATGCCAAGACATGATAATTCTTAAATTTATATTGCAAGCAACGAGTTAGAGCACTTAGCTCTTGTAATACGTTTGTATTAAGCAAAAGATAATTCAATAAATTGAGCTCTCGTGTAAAATCGACACGAGATCATCGACATATGATAATTGAATGAATTAATAAATAAGAGAAAAAAATTGCTTAATAATAATAAATATCTTAAAAGAAAACCTTCATAATAACGTTGCACCTAATTCTAGATTCGACACGATTGGTCTTTGCTACATGGTGGATTTTTATCACAATTTTGACCTCTTACTATACGGCGAACTTAACAGCATTTCTCACTTTATCTAAATTTACTCTGGCCATAAACTCATTAGATGAACTGGTAAATTACAGATACTCGTGGTTCATAATTAATGGTCGATCTGTGCAGACGCTTTTGCATTATGTAAGTTAACAATTGTCATATTAATGTTCAAAATTACGGACATTATCAATCGATTAAAGCTTCTGTTCGATTTAATATTGCGCTTAAGTATTGAAAGAAATATCGCTCTAATGATTTATAATTCAGCCCAAAGTAATTACTCGAAATTTCGATAAATTAAACGCTCGTTTTAGAACGATCCAGAAGTAGAAGCACTTACAAAATCAAGAAACTGGGGTTACGGTTACTTATACAACGACTATAACATGACCTACAAAAGTATGCTTAAATATGCCAGAGGTAAGCCGTAGCGTAGCTTCCGATCATAAATGTTTACAAAAAAAATTATTATATCCCATAAGAAATTAACATACTCCATTTTCCGTACATTGTACCTGTTTTTTTTTTTTTTTTTTTTTTTTTTTTTTCCCTAAAATTTATAACGAAGAGATTAAGATTTTTATATTGAAATTTTCAATGCCGACAATAAATTATGGTCAAGTAGTTGATTTTTATTTCTTTTTTATTTGTATTCATATATATATATATATATATATATATATATGTAAGAATTTTTTGTTCTGCCTATTAATTTTAAATATTGTAATTAAAATGAAAACAATCGATAAATAAATCGTACATTTGGTCTTTTTATACTAAATATAGCGTAGTGATAAAGAATTTTAAAAATCTCATTACCATTCGTATGATATATTTAGATTTCATCATTGAAGTAAGATTTCATTTAATTATAAATGTTTACTTATAAGAAATTATTTATTTTTAGATGGAAAAGTATTTATAGCCGATCGAATTCTAGCTCAGATGGCAATTTTTGAGGATTATAAAAATAAAACACTCGAAGGAATAATAGAAGAAAAGCGATGTGCCTATGTGATAAGCGAGTCGAATGTTTTGCCAAAAAGGCGAGGATTTGGACTCCCAACAAGATCACCCATTCAAAAGTTTATCAATAGCGAGTAAGAATAATTTATTTATTAGAATTATTATATGAATGCAATGAGATGCAAACGTTGCTCATTCGTCAATTCAATTAAACGAACTTTATTGATGCTCCAAGCTACAAAAAATTGAAATTTAAAGTTCTTTTGAAACAGAATTGTTGGGATATATAACGGATAAGCATTGATGAAATATTTCATTATATTTGTATTGAGAATGCAACAAGTAAGAAAATAAGTAAATTAATCTAATGTTTATCTAATTAAGGTTTTTGATAATAATTTAAGCTATAAATTCATTATTTGTCTATGATATTACTGTCGATTATTTTATAAAAATTATAATAAATGTCGGTTGAATCGAGATTTTCACAAACTTTATCACAAATTTAAAAATAATGAACAATATTGCATAGAATAGAAATAGGAATTTGCATCTTATATTATTCGAGGCACTCGTTACTTCTTATTTATTCTTGTCTAATTATTATCGATAATAAACTTTGAGAATTTATTATTTAAAAATAATTTTGCTGACAACGAACACAAAATGCATATATGTTTTTAATTTTCCAACCAATATTCTTCCATAATATATACATTTATACATTAAACGTTTACTTTACATCTATTGGATTATTATCATTTATTATATAAAATTGTAACAACAAATCATTAATGTTTAAATTATGATAATTTTTTATTTATAAAAATTGAGTTCCTTTTTCTTAAACTTACTCTTTATGGAATATATTATCCAATACTTCATATAAATACTGATAAGAATTTTTCCAAAGTTATCTCCTGTGTTAAATATACATTTAGACATCGATTCTCGTTATTCAAGATTTCAGGTAAATTTACGGCTTACGGGTTACATAGTCATATTTACAATTATACGTTAATTAATTGAAAGAAAGAAATTCTCATTTTTTAGATAATTATTAGTTAATTAAAGACAGTGTGATAATATGTACTTTCATAATATGCAACAATGACCGACTATTATAATAATGTCTGCCGAACTTATACCGATTAATATTTTATATAATAAAAAATAAATATTGTGTTTTTAAATTCACGATGATGCAATATGGAATATTCGTTAATATAAATATAAATATAAAAAACAAAAACAAAAACCGTATTTATTTTTAAGAAAATCTATATATTTAAACATGTATTGTTAAAGATGATATATATGTCACGGATTGGAGAATTAAGCTTCAGATAAATATTTAGTCTTTGTAGAAAATGTTGAATTTTTGTCGTTAGAGTTGAGTACACTATACATAAAAATTGAAATATAACTTTTGTATTAATTATTCAGACATGTTCATAAATTTTCATTAAATATAGATACAAATCCATTAGACAGATTAGTTTTTATATATTTTGAATGCTTGGAAACATTAATAGTACATCTAAACTTCAATGTTATTATTATATGAATTATGTACTTTAATCAATATACATTACGGAAATATAATTATAATTCATGTATATGGTCTAAAAATTTGTAAATAAATCGATTTTTTATATTAATGAAAATCCAATAAAACACAAAGTTTATCACTTGAAAACTTAATAATTTCTTAATAATCCTTTTACTATATAAGAATTAAAAATTAAATTACAATGAGCTTGCCATTTAAAGAATTCGGAATAGAAATGATAAATTTGTAATAATATAATTAAAATAACGTTATATATAATTTTAATGTTTTGGATAATGAAATTTTTGGAGCAAGAACTGGAGTTTGAGATTACTCGTGCAACTTCTTATCCTAGCCATATCAGCTTAATTTATTTCTTCGATATTAAGCAGCTGTCAATAATTATTAACTTATAATAATAATAATTATTATTATTGGCTTCGCTATTTGTAGATTAATAAGCAAATAATATGCCTATGGTTGGAAGATTTAATTTGTAACTCTTATAATGCAAACTGAAGGCTTAAGCATTGAAGTTCCGATGAATTATAACTCGAAAATTCTTCGGATTTTGATATATTTTAATTTTAAAGTTTTAATGTTACTGACATTTTTAATTTTTCATGATGCATTTGAAATGCTTGGTTCGAGCATTTATTATCCGTGAATAAACTCGATATTAATATACGAAAATAATTGTTTAATTATGAATTTAATATAATTAAAAAAAAAAAAAAAAAAAAAAAAACAGTTAAAAGAAATAACGATAATACAAGAATATAATAATTTTATTTATTTCTATAATAACATTAAGTATGATAATAATATTATAATAGATATAAACTATTTTTATGCAAAATGTCACCAACTACATTGGATATTTCGAAGTTCGTAATGAATTAAATTTTTTATCAATATTCTATATATATATATATATATATATATATATATATATAGATAATTCGATAATTTTTATTACACACTATCAGGTATTGAAAAATTATTTAAAACATTTATCAATGTGCCTGTACTTCATAAATAGCTGTAGGTATTTTATCATTTTTCAAGGATACATTGTTAAATTTATGTCAGGATAAGTATTTATGTAGATAAGTAGCCCAGGAAATAAAAGAAAGATATATGGGAGTAAAGAAAATAAATTAACTAAAAAATTGAATTACTGTCAGCAAAAACATAATTAGTAGCATGAATACCGATAAAATAATCAGGCTGCTTTCAGAGAAAAGAAAATTTTATGAATAAACATATTATAAATGTACAATACCTTAAACACTTGACACACAAAATCACAGTTCTTCTAATGGATTTATTTATATGGATTTATACAGGAGAAAAGTAAAAGCTGATAAACTAAATACAATGACAATATACTATTGAAAATAAAATATCTACAATAGATAAAAACAATGTCACACAATTTTTATTTACATTAAACATTATTAGCACACTATTAGCAAACTTTTAAATATGAAGGAATATTATTGTATTATGTGTTACTTTTAAAAGTCTCACATAAAAGTTCGTACTGTAATAATCATTTTATTTTTTCAATATAAAAATGGTAATAAAATGTTTTGCATATATAGGAGTTAAAAAAAATATATGAAAATAAGTGAAATGAAAAGTAAAATAATAAGAAGATAAAGAAAATTAGTATTAGGATACAGTTTATTAGGGTTCTTGAAGTTTACTTTGAAAACGGGAAAAATAATTTTCTGGTTAATCTCTTCTGTCATCTGCACAAGGTTTTTTATTTTATTCACTTATCTAAATATTGTTCACTTTTATATACAAAAATTTTAAACAAGTGCTTAATTTACATTATATATAATTAGAAAATCAGAAATAATTATTTATACATTATTTAATGTTTGTGCGACGATATTTTGTTGATACTTAGTTTAGCGAATAATTTTATTATCGACATTTGTCATATCTGTGACATTATATTATTTTATATTTCATTTTACTCTATTTTATGGCATAATTCACCAGAATGACTGCAGCAATAGAAGGTGGATTAGTGAAGCATTTTAAATTAGAAAAACTACCGGAGGCTCAAATTTGCCCATTGAATCTGAAATCAAAAGAGAGACGATTGAAAATTTCAGATCTTTGGATGACATACAAAGTTGTATTTGCTGGAATGGGCGTATCTATAATAGTTTTCCTTATAGAATTCTTTTCAAGGTAAGAATAAAACTACATTTCTCGTTTTTTTTTATTATTATCTTCTCAGAAAAAGTATTTTAAGTAATGGTTATAATAATTTGTGCACCGATCTTTCAAATTTTTATTATCGAGATTATATGTCGTTGGTCGAGATTCGAAAATTAAATTTTTCGATCGGCAAATTTCAATTATTTTTCATTAATGCGAGAAGAAAAATTCGAGCAACAATGATCAAACGTCGGCTGTAAAAGCAACGAATTATATATTCTCAATCACTGATGGAACAATCAATTGTTATTTGTTTGTAACTCTTAGATTAATACGCAAATGCGTCGAATCCAATGCATTTGTCAAGTATACCTCCGGCAAAATCAAGAATATCGACGCTTCGCCCGAGTCCTGGAATTACATAAAGGAGAGCACAAATTTCTGGATAAGGACGCCCCCACCTATGTACCAACTGCATGAAGAAATATCACGAAAAACTTACTCCATCAATGGCCGTGACTACTACGTTATTAATGAAGAAAGCGGCGATCGGCGTCTAATTCCAATAAGAACATCATCCGCCTATCTTTTTCAATACATTCATTAATCAACTTTCAAAAATATTCATTATGATAATGTGTTTACGGGAATGGCGGGATATAAAATTAGGAACCCTCGGGTAAGTTGGAGTCAATCGATTTGATTTTATTTAAAATGAAAATAGTATTTATAGCCGATAGACGTTAAAAATAAAAAAAAGAGAAAGAAAAAAAAGTCGAAAGTCGATATACATTTTATGATTAAATAACTATTCGATGCTAAATATTTTAAAATCGTATGCGCACTATTCTATTTTCTACATGTCGAACTAAGCGATTAATTAACTCATTCCATATTATAAAATTCATCCTCGTCTTTTGTGTTCCATTTGTGTAATAAAAGTATATATATATATATATATATATATTTTTTTTATCAATATATTCATTCTTACATCAATGTAATTTTTAATGTTCTACAATGAATTTTACGAAAAAGCATAAAGTAAGTAAATATTACATTGTTTATAAATAGCTGACATTTAATATCATAGTTAGAAAATTTAGCTATTTATTCAAAGTATTAATTTAAAAAGTAATTTTAAAATCGGACAAATTTTAAATTACCATAAAAATTGTATATTCAACAGGGTCGTGTTTGTAATTTGTTTTTTTTTTTTTTTTTTTTAAATATATATTCAATATACATAATTAAAAATAATACATTAATATAATAATTAAATAGAGTACGAATGGTATTGCAAAAATAAATAATATACATGTAATCCCATAGAATGCAATAGTCCGATGAAATCACTGGCGTTACAAATTCAAATAAGCTTACAAAATTTATAAAAACTATTGTCTATGTTTATAATTGCTGGAAAAATATTTGTAATACGAATTATGCCTATAATCTATGTTTCTCTAAATCCTTAACGCTTTTTGTCTTTGTTTTTTTTTTTTTTTTTTTTTTTTAAATTATTTAAGAAATATTGTGTAATTAAATATTTATAATTAAGTTCATTTTTCATTTGATTCGGATTCGAAATATAATTTGATTTTAAATGAAATGTTTAAAAATGCCTTAAAAATGCATCATACTGAATAAAAGCAAATGTTTTTCAAATTCAAAGAAATCCTTAATTGAATGGCAAATTAACATACTTATTAAAAATTATCCATACGCGTTTGTGCGTGAAAACTGTTATTTAACGAGTATTCAAAGATTAAAATAATTTTTGAAATCAATAATCACTACACTAATAAATAATAGTTAAATAATAATAAATTTAAACATTGATCATGACTATTTTAGTATTGTAAAATTTTTCCTTTCGTATAGTTCACAAGAGAGATTCTTCAACACATTATCATTTTTTATTATTTAAACAACAAATATTATAAAACATTCATGATATGTACATAGTACAAAATGCCTTCCTAATAATTATGGTCTACTTATAAGTATCATAACAATATCACATATAAAAGTTAAGAATAATATTAATGTATACAATATTGTGATTTTATATTTCATTATAAACTATTTAACTCAAGCATTTACCAGCGTATATTAATTAAACTATGAATTTTGATAACTCTATTATACAATAGTACGACCATTTTTTTCTCGAAATAGCTGTCTTTCATTGATTAGTTGAAAATATCTTGGTAAAAAAAAAAAATTATCGTAAAATAAAACAATACGAAATAATAGTTCGTCAGAAAATAAGATTAAAAACTTGTTTAAACACAGAAATAATGATGTACAGTTGATAATTTTCTATTTGAATATACTGTATTAAGAAAGTTTAAAAATTATAAAAATGCTAAAACATGACGGGAATAGTAAAAATTGTAAAAATTGTAAAATGCGTAGGTGTTGTGGGATTGAGAGTAGTAATAATAAAAATGACTGCTTATATCGATGCTTATATCGATGTAGTTAGTTACTCTTAATAAAAATTATGCAATGTCTCTAATCTAATTTATTGATCTACAAGTTACAGTATACTATATTTTTAATATTACTACTCGTCGAAATTTTAAATATGCCTTAATTATTATATGCGTTTAAAAAATGTTCCATTAAATATTAAATTATTTTACTACTCCTAATACAGATTTAATTAAAATGAATTATTTTAAAAAATGACGTAGAGTGTAATTTCATAGTTGCTTTTATTTTAAGTAGTTTTCATTACTGCGTAGAAAAAAATTCTTTCAGAAAAATCTTCTAAATGTTATTTTGAAAAAATATACGTTCATTGATTGACATAATATGTTTCGTATGTTACTCGTAGTATAGAAAGAATTTAGCACGAAATCAATGGATTCAATGCAAGTAAAAAATTTCATTTGTACAATATATAAAAGACGTCAATCAAACTTTAATAATAATTTTCAAGCATTATTAAATGCTAATTGCATTTAACTGGTATTTTTAGTTTGTTAATAATACTAAAAAAGTTTCTGTACAACGTATAATACAAGTATTATATTACATATTGTTAAAATGTATCTAAAGAAATGTCATTGCAAAGACAAAAATTATGCAATTTAAAGAAGAATTTTCTTTAGATATTTATATTCAGATACTTTCCAATTATTATTAACTTCATAACACGTTACATTTTGCGATTTTTTTTCAAAAGTGCTTTCCTTTTCTTTTCATAAGCTTCTTGGCGAATGTCTTCCAGGTCTTCCATTATACCTACAACGCAAAGCATAATTTATAGTAAAAAAATTCAAATAGAAAATTTTGTTTAACGAGGTTAAATCTACGCACCTATTTTTGTAGACACAAATTCTTCTTTTAGCTGTTGAGCAAAGTTACTTTCCATGCCGACATCATCTTCGTCGTCTTCTTGCCTATATTTGTTTTTATCGTAACCGAATATTTGACTGATGTATTTACTGTAATCTTCACAGTCATCCACCGGTCCATCATCGATGAAATCATCAAAGTCCGAATCATATTCGTCATCATCTTCATCGTAAATACGCCCTGTGAATGTATATTGTTAAAATTTTAATATAAAAAGCCACGCTTTATCTTCTTCTTATCTACTCGCATGTATCTTATGCAAAAGAAATAAAAATTCA
Source organism: Ceratosolen solmsi marchali (assembly GCF_000503995.2). Lineage (NCBI taxonomy): Eukaryota > Metazoa > Arthropoda > Insecta > Hymenoptera > Agaonidae > Ceratosolen > Ceratosolen solmsi. Next base: position 1,712,600 of record NW_011948435.1, read on the forward strand.
TAAATAACTTTTTGTCCTTGAAAATGAAATTTCAGAGAATGTAATTTGATATGCATTTGTAATATAATCAGTTTATAATTTTATAATTGTTATTTCTTAGCATAAAGTTATGTATAAGGTATCGCTTAGAAATATAATTTATCAAGTTAGAACCTGCCTTTAGATACTTTTAGATGTTTAGATGAATCAGGTTTGGAGGATCTAACGTCTGGAGGAGGAAATTGCCTTGGTTTCACATCGGAAGGAGGAAATTGTTTTGATTTTACGTCTGATGGAGGAAATTGTTTTGATTTCGTATCCGCGGGTGGGAACTGTCTTGCTTTAACGTCAGATGGCGATAATTTAGATTTAACATTGTTTGTTAAACCTTGCTTTGGCAGAACATTTTTAGGTAGGGAAGACGATGGCTTTACGGGATCTTTAATTTTGCTTCCCATTGATTTATGTGATGGCGAATCGTTAGCTTTGTTTTCTTCAATTTTTTTCGTTTTATTCATAAGCAATTTTTTCTTTTCCTCTTCAATGCTACGTCGCATTTCTGCCAATTGCCGTTTCTCTTCTTCCAATTTTCTACGCTCTTGTGCAATAACATCCTTTTCTGACATTTTTGATACCAGACTTTTATTTACACTATTAGTTTTCTCTATAGACTTACTCGCATTGTTACTTCTCTCCATTGTTTTATTAATCGTAGTACTTTTTTCCGTGGATTTATGCACTATATTGTTTCTTTCGGCGGGTCTATTTAAATTATAATTTTTCTCGACAGGACGATCTACTGATTTTTTAACAATAGTTGGCAATGATTTGACAGTCTTTTCATGATTGACATCATTCGTTGATTTGGCACTGCTTAATTTTGAACACTTTGTTAAAGTGGGTTTAACGATTTTATTGCTATCGTTTGTAGATTGTGCTGATTTCGCAGCTTCTGGATTTCTAATGCGTTGTTCTTTCTTTTCTCGCCAATCCTTTTCTTTTGCATATTCCTTCATTTGCTTTTTTGTCATTAATCGTTCGGGCTCCTCTTTTGGTTTTGGTTTTGGTTCAATTTTTATGGGCTCATATTGTTTCTTTTCTGCTAATTTGAGGAGGTCTGAAAAGTCAATCGGTGGAGGCATTGATTTTTTCTTCGGTCGCGGCTTTTCTTCATTTTCCAATTCCTTATCTCTTTCTCTATCCTTCTCCCCATCTTTATCCTTATATCTATCAAAATCATCGATGTCTCTCATACGTTTATTATCGACTTCAGATTCTTTGCATTTTCTTTTTCGCCTATGTGGAAGAGATTCTTCTATTTCCTGCTGTTTTAATGCTTGTCTAACCCTATCCTTTATTGATAAAAGAAAAAGAAGAAGATTTATATGCGAAACAAATTAATAACGTGAAAGTAAAATTAATTTATAATATCGTACTTTTGTAGACGCTATGTCTTTTACAGTTTTTTTACCGTCATTACTGAATAAAGGTTTTTCAGGAGGTAGACTACTATATTTATTCATTAGCTTATTGTAAAATGCGGAAGCCTCCTGTGAGACGTATCCGTAATCGTCTTCGTCGCATTGCGAGGGTCCTACAATATGAAGAAAAATTTGTAAAAATTAAGGAATATCAAAGAATAAAGTATAATGCGCTGCAAAACAATAAGTAATAAAGATAGAAGTTCCATGTTCCCAATGGAATAACACATCATATATTAAATAATCATAAGAAATGTGATGTAAAAGAATACGGATAACTATAATGCAATGGATAATATAATATCGAATAATTGGTTCGACTACCAAAAATAGTCTTGAAATTATTTTCAATAAAAGCATTATAAATAGCACCTAACCTTAATCCGTGATTCGGTAGCCGATAGAGATTTTTTCCTGTATCCAGCATTTTATTAACATTGATGTCAGCAAGATTAATATTAAAAAAAAAAAAACTCAAATAATGAATAAAGAGCAGCTTTGATTATATCATATTTTGTATTCTTACATCACCGATGAAAACACAAATAAATAATTCTTTGGCGTACTAGACAGTCGTTCACATGTCAATATATATACATATATATACATATATATATATATATATATATATATAGATATATATATAAGTATATTTTATTTATTCTCGATGCGATTGGAAATTTAAATAGAGCAAGATATCAAACCTGCGATTGTAACAGCTGTGTTTTCATTATCTATGGCATCGGCTAAGACTGACTTATTAGCTGCTTTACAGACCTTTAAATGCTTATTAATGCGACTCTGTGCCTTATGGTCCCGCAAAGCCAAGAGATTCTAAAAGTATCAATACTTTTCATGTGATTGTTGAACAAAATTTAGATTCAGCATTAAGAAATGAAAGGAAAAAAACATCATCTGCCTGATACCTCCTTCTTCTTCTTTTCTTCAAGAACCTTACGTCGCTCCTCCTCTTCCTTTCTAGCTAAAAACTTTTTTATATTATCTGACAGCGACTTTGACTGCTTGGATTCCTTCTTGGGAGGCGTGAATTTCGTCTGGTAGCACGCCTTCGACGATTGTCTCAGCTCATTCTTCTGAGCGACACTCAACAACGTACCGAAATCCATATTTTCAATAAGAGCACAGCAACAGCACTGTACACTTGGCTTTATCAATAATCACATATGCGGGATGAAGGTGAGCTTTGTAGTATATAGAGTATCTCGCTCTCTCATGCTTTTCCTGCATAAAATTGACATTTACATTCCTATGATTATTTCGTAATTATAATTATAACATAAAGAGCATCTAACGTATGGAAATTATCATTTCTGGCGTCTGCTCTGCACTCGTGGCATTCCACTATATATGCTAATAGCCAAGTGCGCGTAAAAATCTGTACATAAGGCAAGCAAAAGATCGCAAGGTTATTTTACCTTCTGCTCGCGAATTATGATTGTTAAGACGTGAGCGATCAAGATGGTGAGATTATCCTTTCGGTTTTATTAAAATTCAACGTCGGAAAGTGTTTGTCTCACCATGCACATCGGAATCTTACGAGTCGTTAACTCGGCCTCTATAGGACAATTTTTTTCCTGCCTCTACGCTTTTACTCGCCCAAGTTAACCTTTCTCCTCCGAGCGAACTCTACTACTGTACATATGATGTTACCACACAAACAGACGCAATCGTGCGAACTCACGGATAGCACCCGCGTTTAATACACGCTCGTATGTGAATTGTGCGACACTACGTCGTTTTACTTATCGCTCTCTCTCTCTCTCTCTCTCTCTCACTCACTCTCTCTCACTCTCACTCACTTTTTAGAATTACGTGCAAGACTTGTCGTCCGATGGCGCGACAATCGCGCAAAAGTCACTTGGGCGAATAATATTCGCAGGAGCCAAGTAGCGAAGATGCCATACACGGACCTCCTGGCCTCTGAATTTCGGTAAAGTTTCGCGAATGTCGCTCGTTTCGAGCACACACACACACACTCTCTCTCTCTCTCTCTCTCTCTCTCTCTCTCTCTCTCTCTCTCTCTCTGTCTCTCTCCATTCAATGGGAGCGTATTATTTGACGTTGATAAAATTCGCGCGCGATCCATTACCGACGGATATCGATATGTTAGATTATATTTTCCCGAACATCATTATATGTACGATAAGCATATCTTGTAGCGCTAATGTCGAAAGTATGGAGAATTTTCTTGACTTCTTATCATGCTCGAAGCGAATCGTTTCCCCGCTAATATCATTTCCTCTAATGTTTTTTTTTTTTTTTTTTTTGTACTTTGGCGTGCACCCAAGTTCAAATATGTGCATTTTATGAATTTTATTTTCTCCTTTGGATAGCAATGCTCACAACTCGCAAAACACATATCCGATGACCATGCAATCCTGTTAATACGATGCCCTTTCACAACTTCCGCAGAATATTTTACAAATCTCGACAGAAATCTCGAGCGATCAACGATAGACGGCGTTGGGGATTAGTTTTATGTACTCATCGCGACACTCGTGCATATTTATTTATTCATGCACACGATTCTTTTATTTGGGAATCATGAAGAATTGTTGTCTTCATAAATGAAATATATTGTTATTGTTGTTGAGATTACAGATGATGTATGTTGCAATATAAAAAAAAAAAAAAAAAATCCAAAAATAACATGACTGAAATGCAATTTCGTATTACGCGATTCTCTCTCTCTCTCTCTCTCTCTCTCTCTCTCTCTCTCTCTCTCTCTCATATAGAATTTTAATTTTGTAATATTAGTAAATATTAACTCTTGTCCATTGTCCTTCAAAATTCACAAGAATTCAAATCTTGTTACTATTAAAAAATCGCTTTAAACAATAATTCAAAAGCTTAATAATATAAATTTGGTGAGATTGTTAAATGTAGATGTCTCGTATTAATCTAATATAGCTTCAACTGTAAACAGAGATATTGAAATTATCACTTACGATAAAGCAAATTACTTATTTATAAAATTTTTCACACAGTCCTCTATCCATGTCTTTTTTTATCAGTATTAAACGAGGAAAGTAGCTGACTTAAGCATACATTTGTAGTGCTGATATATTAGGAGCAATGCTCTGGCTACTTTCTATTAATACGAAAGATTGAAAACTTTAAAACAAGTCGCTAAATAAATCACGGTGTATAATATTGTTTGAGTCGAGCTCATCATATTTTGAAAAACGACAGTTTTCATTAAAGAAAGGGATAAGAGAAAACAACCGATTTGAGTAACAGTCGACTTATCAAGTATACAAATAAATTAAAAAAACAATGACTTGCCGACTTACGTGAAAAGAAGAAGAACAAGTGAACAAGTAAAGCAAATCGTTACATCTCGAATAAATGTTAAATTTTCGTAAAAAATGTAAAAACAAAAAAACAAAAAAAAAAACAAAAAAAAAACAAAAAAAAAAAACAAAAAAAATGTAAAAGAAAGCTATTTTTATTTAATATATATTCTATTTAATTATTTTGGATTTTCAATCGACTTTAATCGATAAGATTCAATTAAGTTTGTAATATTGATTGGAGTAAAAAAATTTTTTTTAGTAAATCTAAAAGAATTATTTTTCTCGTGAAATTTCATATATAATTATTTTCTTTATTCTATAAAGCTTATGAACAAACATATTCCATCGATAAAACAATTCAAAAATAAATATATAATATTACGATATTTAAAATTAAATAATTTGTTAATATTTACTATTTTTAAATTTGTACAAATCTATGCTTCATTTACTACTTACATAATCTTTTTATACTTTATATATATAAACATTTTAAAAATTTTAATACCTAAGGTAAATATCTCGTTAAACTTATAATAATGACAATATATTGTAGTTATTGAATGACTATCGATATCTTCATTTAGCTAGGCTTTTTTTATTTAATATTCGATAAAATTATTATAAGAAAATCCTCTCCTCGACATCTGTAAGTGAAACCGACTTAAGGAAAAATTTTTTTTCCAAATAATAAAAACGATAGGCGATAAAATATTTTTTACATCCACACTGTGCTTTTTCACATCCCATGGATTTACAAGTTTCAACCTTCACTTTCCCTTATTAATTAAGAATTATTTTTCTTCATCAAGACCTCACCTTCGCAATGCCGATGTTAGGGAAGCAAAGGAGTACCTTATCTATTCTAAAATATCGTAAATAAATTCACTGCGCACAAAAGGATCATAAAATAAAGTCACTTATTTCACCAAACATATTGAATTTAAGGTAAAATTCATTAGTTAATAGAATAAATTGAATCGTTCACTTGCTAAACGCTATTTGCTTAGATCTAATGATTAACTGAAATTTCAACTATCGTTATCGTTATATCGTTATATGAAAAAAGAAAAAGAAAATAAAATACAAAAAAAAAAAATACAAAAAAAAAATAAACAAATAAAAAGAAAAAAGAAAAGAAAAGAAAAAGTACCTACATTGCTTTGAAACTATTTTATTTCAATTTTATAAGATAAAAAAGCAAAACTATTCTCTTAACGACGATACAAAATATACTTTTAAAACAAGCAAATATTTTTCTCAGCTACCTTATTATAAAACTTTTATATTATTTATATTATTTTATTCAATCTCCTTGCTACGCAGTTACATGTTAATTATTCGATTGGGAGGTCTCTAAAAATTTTATTCAAAATACCTCGCCCGATAATTTTAATTGACTAATGCAGGTTAGTTACACCTATGCTTAATATATCAATACGACTCGTCGCAAATGCTTATTTTTCATAGTTCTACTCTTCCTATTAACTCTTTTAACATCTCGAGGTCGTATCCTCTATCCGCAAGTCGAATACGTGATACGAAATTATAATTCGGCTCTACCGAGCACGCAGACGTGTATTCAGTGTACAAAAAAAAAAAAAAAAAAAAAAAAAAAAAAAAAAAAACATCAACGCGTCACCTCAAGCCATGAGGATGCTCTTACGTCATACGCGTGTGTTTTCTCCTTTTATCTTTCTACACCCGTGTTTTTCCTTCTCCTCTTCATATGCATTAGCAATCAAATACATATATTTATAATATATAAGATTTTTTTAGATCTAAATCCTTAAATTTTTTACTTGAATCTTCGTGTTTTCTCTTGGATTCTCTTGGGCTGTAACTCTTTTCTTTTTATTTTTCTCGTACGGACACACACACACACACACACACACACACATATTTTAGATATTTTAGAATTTTGTTTCCCTTTCACATTTTTTATCCCACCTCTCATTTACACTACTTTACCTACTTTTCTGACTATTTGCAGGTTTACCGATAAGTTATTAATTAGCACGGATATTATTAATCCATAAATTTTAATTATTTTTTAAACTTTTTAAAAAAAAAATAAAGAAATTTAATGTTAGATCAATCTAACATTATACTTAATAAATATTCATTATAAATGTACAAAATTAATAATATATGTGCAAGTATTTATTGTCAACATTGTATTCGATATTACGATTGGTTAACAAATTTTTATTGCTAATTGTTATGTGATTACCATTCAATAGTCTATTGTATTATTGTTGTCAAAAGTCGTTATAACAATTGTGTAACAGTAATTCTTTCTCTAAAAGTTTACAAATGTATTTTTAAAAATTAATTTAACGAATCTAGAATATTGAAAAGTAATCTTAACCAATATTATAAAATAGAAAATAATTTAATTCCGCTTGATCGGATAAAAAGTTCAAGAAATCTATTAGTAATAATGACAGTATAAACAATTTTAAATTCAATATAAATAAGATTATCAAGTATTACATACGATTACGACTTATAATAACTCACTAATAATAAAATATTTTAAATTATAAAAAGACTTTAGTATACTTATGAGAGATAAAATATAACCATTTTAATAGAATTAAAAAACGTAATAATTTAATAATTAATAATATTATTTGTTATTTTCTTTATTGTTTCTTGCGTGAAATTAGCAAATTCAATAGATAGAATTAATAATGTATCTTTTATGTCTTATTACTATAAGAATTATTATACCGAAGTGAGCGATTTTTGTTGTTGTTGAAAGTAGGACGTGATTTTCCATTTTTATCGATCATTGATTAATCACAATTAAAGAACTATTTCAAATAAGGATATCATAATTTCAATCGTTCATATCAATTTAGCTGATACCAATAATTAACTTCGTCACTTTAGTCTTGAATGATATATTTTTTACAATAATGCAGAGACGATAAATATGACTCATTCGCAGATAATGAATAACATATTGATCTCATATATATATATATATATATATACATATATATAGAAAATATGTATCTAGTAAAAAACAAAAAATTGGAATAATTATAACATTCAATTATATTATTTATTTCACTGTTAAAACAATTGTACACATGTAGGAATATAACTCTAATACTCACTACATATGCCATCAATAATTCTCCTGCAAATTTCTCAGTATAAATATTAAGTACAAATATAAAACAAGTCAACATTCGTCTACACGTAAATTAATGCACTAGTGTGAGTGTTGACTAACATCCTCTTACAATTATGTACACAACGAACCTTTACGCCCTTACCTTAATATTTATGTTAAGGCAATAGCATATATGGGGACTTTGGATGCTATTTCGTTACGTAATCAAATATTCCAGTCACATTTTTGACATAAAAAATAAGTATAGATCATTAAGATAGCTAGTGTAATGGAATTGTCGGAAGCATTACTTTCGAAACACCCACACAATGACCTACGCGAGCTCGCTAACGATATCTAAACTTTTACGCAGAAGGGCCGCGCGATTAAGAGAATTTGCAATACAATCAGTCGCAAAGTTTGACTAAGAGAACAAAAATGGCCGAATAATATACGACAGTAACAAGATCGATCGGCAGGAGACAATTCAATCCTGGCTCTTGCTGATGCGTGTCGCGCACCGCTGCCACTGTCGCGCACCCACACGCATAACGAGCGCGAGTCCCATGTAGCCGAATGTCGCGCGCCAAGCCTTCGTTTCGCCAAGACGGTCGCCCAAGACTCCCAGTGGCATTGGCCTTGGCCACACTCTGACGTAATATAATGTACGACTGCTCCTTTTCATCAACAATGACCCCTTCGCGTCCCCCGAGTATTCTCTGAGCGACAGAGCTCCGGGCCGACGCGGCATTATTTATTTCCGGTGGCTGCCGCGTCCTCGACGGCAATAGACTTTCCTCGTCTAAATCGAGATCAGCGGTCCGGCACTCCGTCGTCTAATAATGCCATCATGCTTTCGTCGTGGGAATTGTATATTAAGGGAATTACTCTTGAATTGCAAAGAAAAGGCTAAATTTATTATTTCCGAAGCGTTCGAGGAGGCCTTTTATGCGAAGGGATTAAGGGCGGTGGGGGTCAAACGATCCAGTTCTATCGTTAGATGGAAGCTTTTCGACGATTTATATCCGCTCGATTTTGCCATAAAACGATGAGAGCAAGTGCAAAATAACTTTATCGATCGTACACATTTATTTACATATTAAATATTGGCTTTCACGGGGCAGAGCTGCTCGATCGAAATTCAATCGTTGAATTACATCGCGCAAGAGCTTTGTGTCTTTTAAGTCGAAGCCTTTCTCCAACTTTATTTATTTTACCAAACGATAATATCTTCTCGATAATATAATTTTCGCTAGGCTTATCGTAAATATATCCTAGATAATTACGCTGGGCTTATTAATATATAGTCCGTAATCAAAATTAACTTGTTGATCGTGAAATTCTACGCGCGCGCGCACACACACTTACACACGTACACACATACCCTAAGGTAATAAAATGAAAATCTTATTATTTTCGTAGTTATTTCGTAATTCCAATCATGTTTTCGTCGAATAATATTTAATTAGCGGTATTGAATAATGAACAATGCTGATATTTTGCATTATTTAAAAATAAAATTTATCGTAGATATTGAATAAATGGAGGGTCCAATGTATAGCGAATTCGCCCGACACCATGATTAAATCATCATGATGTACGAAAACGAAACTATTAATTATGACGTTCCATTTTTATATGAAGAAGAAAATAATGACTATTAGTATTTCATATTCGTCATCGTAATTAAAAAAGTAACATCTGATTCAAAGTAAAGGTAGGCGTATGAAAGTAAATGCATTGCTGAACTTTATCGCGAATGCCATATCCCGCACTTGAGAGCAAATATTATTCAATGAATTAAAAAAACTCATTTTATATCGTTTAAATTGAAACCACAATTACGACAATAGCATAATTATTATTTATATTAATGTACTTAATGTACATTATATCACATCTTATATAAATATGTTATACTATATAGATAAAAGTAACCTGCAATTACAAATTGTAAATCTTTATGAGCAGTATAACGATACTTACGAGAATTATATTTCACATTAATTTCATTTAATTGATAATACATAATTCGTTATTCGTTTTATACTAAATGGCTTATATTGTGACGCTAAAATTTACTAAAGTTTCATTGATTGATAGTTTGTCACGTCAATGACATTTTATTACCAATTAATAATTATAATATCTTATTCGCCTTTTCTATAATATTAGTAATATTAGGAATAACGATGACGAGGAGCACCTGGAATTTTGTCTGGAAAATTAATTACGTCGTAAAAAAGAAAAAAAAAAAAAGAAAAAAAATGCCGATGGAAGAGGCAAGGATATAAAATTTTAATATTTTTAGTCATAAAACAATTGATTTTATATTTAATGTATGAATTCACTCAATGTGTTCAGAACTGATTTATTACTTTGGCCTACTTTCTAATTGTAGTTTCATATGCCGAAATTTTACCCTTACTTCCTATTGATATTTTACCTAAATTTACTTGTGAATATGGTAAAATTTATTTAAATAAATTGGAATATGATAAAATCGTATTTAAATAATATTTTTCATAAAAATTTTTTTTGTCTATATTTTTCTATATTTTTAATGTCTGTACTTAATAATATAATTATAAAAAATTTCATTTTAACACACATTTTATTTATTTACATATTTATTTACATACTCATATTTACACACATTTTACACACATTAATACAATGTAATTTTATTATACATTCATTACAATTTTCAATGCAGCATATATAAGAATTAAGATCAAGTATACATTAACTATTTGAAATAATGTATAAATAATGTATTATTATTTAAGAATTTCAACTCTTTGGTGCAATTATAAATTATGTATTGATCATTTGTCAATGTTTTTTATATTATAATAATATTTAAATAATATTATCACAACTTTGATATTTCAACGGGAACTTGGATTGTTTCTTAGTTGTCTGTTTTTTTTTTTTTTTTTAACTATAAAAGTGAAATGCTAATCTTTTTTACTCTATATACACACCCACGCACACGCACACGCACACGCGCGCGCGCGCACAAGTTCATCACTAAATAATATAATGAAAAAGAGATTGCATTAATTTTGTTGAAAACCGTTTGTATATGAGTGAACGTTAATGGCCCAATAAATATATGAGCAGTGTCACATTGAAAAAAGAAAAAATGTAAAAAAGCAAAGGAAAACCTTTGCGGAATTAATATTTAAAATAAACGATCGAAATCATAAGTTCTGTAAGTAAAAGAAACTGCCGGTATTATACTTTGTTACAGGCCACGTTAATACCACAGTGCATTGACATTAAACTGCACATTTTTTACTCGCAAAGGCCGTCGCGAATCCGTATTCGTTAAGAATATAACCAATCACTTTTTCTATTCACTTTTTGCGTAAAGATTTTTAGAATCGATAACACCCGGACAAAAATGTAACTATACATCACGGTAATATTGATCTTCGTCCCTTGCTTCTCGATGGGAACTTTTTATAGAATGAGCATTACTTAGATCTTCCATCGAATATCTTTTAGCGCTCTTCCTTACAATTTAACCGCGCATCCTCTTCAAGCAAAGTTCTTAAATTCAAAACTAACAGATATTATTATTAATTAAATGTCCACGTTTACAATGCATCTCGTATAAAATATAAAACTATCTGTTATACGTGTATGTAATTTAATTATCGCTGATTTTCCGATAAATGGCATTCCATCGTTAAATCATTTATAAATTATGAACGAATAGTTTCCTCAAGTGTCACCTCTCATTCCATAAAATCCTCTTTTATAACAATAACATACGTTGACCAATATTAATATATATATAAGAGGATAATAATCACGCAAGCAATAAATAAATTTATTATTAAAAGCATTATTGTGACGGAGAGTTGTAAGGAGGACAGGAAGGCTTGCGATATGTTTTCCCGCTCTGAAATCGGAAGCACGTAAATCTTAAGCGATTGAGCCGCAGTGAGAAAGACCGGCTCCGAGTGCCGAGGAGGACAGACGAGTTGTTCACCTCGTGAATCCGCCGGCCATTTTCCAATCGAAAAGCTGAAACGTGCACCGTCGCCAATTGAGCGATTATACTCGGTTTCGCGCGCCAACTTTGCGACGGATGAAAGAAAAAGGGACGGAGGAAACGAGTAATTGAGCTCTTAATCGCTTTTCTACCGCGCGGTCTTAATTTAGAAATTGATGGCGTTGGCGAGGCGCGAGAGCGTTGTTTTAATAGATATAAATACGAATTGATCATCGCGCATCTTCGTAGGCTGCCCTTCTTCGCTCTGCGAAAGATACTTGGACTTTTTGTTTTATCAAATTCTCCCTTAGATCGAATGGATGATCAAGATTTTTTTGGCCCTCGCACATGTTGCGTAATACTTGAAAATTGAAAATTGATGTCGTTATTTTGTAAAAGGATCATTGGCTGATATGTTGGTAGCTTGTTAATAATTTATTATAACCAAGTCAACGATTGATACATAAAATTTATATCTTATATTGCGTTTATTGCACAATTGGTGTATACTATTAGCTAAAAAAAAAAAAAAAAAAAAAAAAAAAAAAAAAAAATTAAAAAAAAAACACCTCATTAACATAATAACCATTTTACATATTATTAAGTGAGAATAAAGATTATTAATCAAGTTGTAATTTTTATTTACATACTTAAGGAAGTGAAATTATTTCAATTCAATTTCTTCGCTTAAATATACTCGCATAAACCTACCTACCGATCATATATAATTCCGACTTGATTCATTCGATTTGAATTTCACGAAATAAACGAATCTTATCAAGCATCATGACATTAATCATTGATAATCATTTGAAAATACTCGCCTAACCAATACCCAATATTTAATATGTCTGGTTCATTTCGATTCTCTGAAAGTATATTTACGTATTAGGGACACTACTACGTCAATTGGATTGCCGAGTGCCAAAAGTCATACATTTCGCAATAATGCATGGAATATGCATCCGACTCGACAATATCTACACTTATTATAATTTTCCAACCGATCATGTAAATGGATCATGCTGGAGTTCCTTATCCATTCACTTCCATTAATACGTATGATAAGAATGCTTAAAAAATCAAAAAAAAAAAAAAAAACAAATACATTTATTAAAAATTACATCGAATATGAAAGTTATAATCAAATAAATATATTTATGACTCTATATATTGTTGATATTGTTATTTCGTCGATGGTGCTCTTTTGAGTCTTACTTTTCTTATTATTAATATTGTATTTACATTGTTTACCTTAATTGGAATATCTACTTTGCTGTTTCCTTAACTTTTTTTTCTATATTTGTTCTACTTTTGTGAATATTATTTTTTTTTTTTTTAAGTTTATTATATTTACAATTAACCCTTTATTTGTTACACTAGCGAATTGTCTTATCGGACGTCATTTTTATTAAATATTATTTTATTAATTTAAATAATTCTATATAGTTACTATAACGTTTAAAATGTCGTTGAACTATTAGGATTTTTCTTATTAAATATCTAACATCATCGTTGATAATTACTTTATATGTAAATACTTTTATTATTTTTATTTTATTAGAACGCTATTTATATTAAAAAGAAGAATCTCGGAACAAGAAAAATTTGAATTTACAACCTACTTCTATATCGCTTTATTCGTCAGCTACAACAGTTTGCTTTTCACTTGAAAATATTTAATTCATAATGTTATCTTAAAATATCTTAAAATCTTTAAAAAAAAAATATATATATATATATATAATATTTCTCTCACGCACGTTTTTCGAAGCCACAATATAGTTTTTATATTATAAAAGAATAAGAATCTTCCATTATAGAGAGAGAATTTTCTTTTTTTTTTTTTTTTTTTTTTTTTTTTTTTTTTTTATTCCTTCGGCTCTTGTAAATATTTAACCAAAATTTTCTCAATTACCGTTAAACGTTTTTACATAGATAGCTATTATCGTATACATAGCCTGGATAATAAATTCCAGCCCTGTGATATTACTAGACGGCAATGAATTTTGAAGTATTTAAAGTTTATTTCTATCAATGTACTGTCCAGCTTAAATAATAAATTAATATCAGGAGTACATTATAGAAGATGAAAGCTCGTTATATGCAATGCCGGCTTCCAGGGCCATCATTATTTTATCAAAAAGAAAACGATAATAACTTCGCGAAACAATATAATGTAACTCATTTGATTTAATAAGGCTAGTCGACGTTCGTAATATCAATAAACATTACCTCCAACTGACCTGCCAGCCCATCATCATCATTATGCTAACTCTCACGGTTCGCTTAACCTTTACCTTATCCATTCTGACCTTCTCCTGTCAACTGAAATTATATTACACCTGCCGATGTCTACCCAACATACAAATTAATCTCACTAACAATATTCTGCCGCTATCACTATTGTAAATTTAATATTATGTTTATATGCATTTATTAATTCAATAATAATGACATTTAATTCAGCATTAAAATCAGCTTATTGTCTTGCGTAAGGAGTTGCAATAATAAATAAACATTATTGATTTGAATTTTTATAACATAATTTTCACGTGTAGAAATTCCACATCACACGCTTCTCCGTATTTTTCCATTAAAAATTTATTATTATCGATATTTCAATTTAATCTGACAATTTACAAAATATACAATTTATTTAATTTTTAATATTTAAATATACATTCTTTTCTTTTAAAAGAATTCCTATTAACATCATTACTACCGGTCTTTTTTATCACTATTATTATTATTAATGAATGAACTTTTTGATATATACATAAATTTGAGTATTCTCATACCTCTCTGTCTGTCTTTCTCTCTCTCTATCTCTCTCTCTCTCTCTCTCTCTCTAACTCTCTCTCACTCTATCTATCTATCTATCTCTCTTCAAGAACAAGTTTTCATCGGTATGTTTATAGATCATACTTACGAAAAAGTGGTTATTTATTAACCTAATACAATAAAACAAAAAAAAAAAAAAAAAAAACATTCAAAAGTAATTTAAGAAAACTCTAATGGAAAAAATTTTAAAAAGGTCGAAATACACGATATAAAAAAATACATCGAACTGATAACAAGGTAAACTCGATTGAAAACTCTTCAAAAAAGTATGTAAATAATAGCTTAAATAATAATAATAATTATTATTATTAACTAATTACAGATTGAATCTTATTAACGATAAATATATTTTTGAAGCATTTACCTAAGTATATAAGAAAGCCATGGAGATTATTGAATATACAAATAGAGTGAAGAATACGTGAACACGAGCACTTTTATTTAAATATAACCTAAATCCAGATAAACTATCAAAAGTAAATTTATAAATTAACTTGATTATATTCGAATAAGTGTTTTTTAAAATTGTAAATAGTACATTTTATGTAAAAAATATCTAATATTCTAACAAAGCAGTATTGTATAAATTTATAGTAGGTAAATTATTTAAGATCTTTAATAAAAAAAAAAAAAAAAAAAAAAAAAAAAAATATAAAAAAAAAAAAAAATGTATAATGAGATATGTAAAATGTGTGTTGTTTAAAAATTTTAAAGAAACCTCTCTCTGCGTGCGTGTGTGTGTGTGTGTGTGTGTGTGTGTGTGATTGTGCTTTTGAGAAAAAAAACGTCTTTACAGTTAAAACGCATAATAATATTCGCCTAGTTATTTTAAAAACATATATTCTATAGGAATTTTTCAAATATGATATATTATATGCTTAAGTACAAAGATAATGATCGTGCATTAATGACTGTAGAAACATTATTTTTTAAATGAAAATTATTGGTAAATATAGAGCTTTAAATCGTATCATGTAACTAGTAATGTATTATATAATTGTATATATCCCTATTTTTGGTAAGTAAATCTTATTAAGTAAGTACGTTAGTACATTATCGTGGATAGTCTCCACCTTCTTAAGAATATTATGAATATTATAATTAGTAAATGTAATAGACGTCAAGTTTTACCATTTAATTGTACGGGAGAATAATAGTTCAAATTATTGAAAAATTGTGAATAAAAAAAAGATGTCAGAAAATGTTTGATAAACAGTCATTTGTTTAAACATTTATGTAAATATTTTAATTCCATGAAAAATTGTCTTTTTAATTATAATATATATAAATTACACGTCTACAAGTCAAGATTCACACTATATACATAATGATGAGATTAACCGAATAATTGAATACAAAAATTAAATGCAATAATAGACTTTAAGTAAAGTATTAAAAAAAACAGTCGTTAGAGTGGTTGAAAACAATTTTATTACTGCTGGGTGCAATTTTACACCCGTCTTAATGTTCTGGATATCGTAAGTGATAAATTAAAAATATATTATCAAAACAGATCACCTCGTAACCGAGTCCACCAAGTATGCAAGAAAAACGCGATCGTTAAGTCTAAAGACAGATAAATGAAATCGATGACAAACCACTCATTAGGAGTAGATTTGATTTTTAAAGTTTTTTTTTTCTTTTTTTTTAGCTTTTTTTTTTACAAGATTTCGATAACAAATGTGCGCTATTTTCCTGGTAATCACTTGTTTCGAATTAGTGTAGCAGAGATTCTGGTAATGATATGCTTAGTTTCCTCGGCTTTTTAATTATACTTTAATTTTTCGAACTACGCACAGATTTATAATCGATCACAAACTTATGCTTGGAATTATGTTTTCAAACTATAAATTGAATTAACGTGATGCTTGCTTCTTTCAAATATTTATAATATCAACGCAACGATATATTTTATGATTCTATAAACAACAAGATTTTGATTTTTTTGTTTCTTTTTTTTTTTTTTTTTTTTGTATCGAACACAAGATCGTATAAAAGATTCTCGTGGTTCCATGAGAAATATTGTTAACATGTTTAAAAATATCAATGTCATGGAGCAAAAAATGAAAAAGATATTTTCTCATTTTCTTGGATTCGCGTAATAAATATTTTTAAGTACAATGCTATTTTAAAACCGAGGAATTGTTAAATATATTTACGATTTTTAGCCTTCAAAAATGATTTACCTTCGTCAATGAAACATACTGTACATACAAATACTTTAATGATGTAAATATTACTAGATGTAGAGTTAAATAAGTGATACAAATTAGAAGTAATCAATTTATTGTAACTACTTATATTGTTAATTACAATGAATAAATATAATTTATATTTTAACCTTACAATTGAGAAGAAAAAGTAATATTTTTCTATGTCCCTCTCACAATATCCCTCTATCTATCTATTTATCCCTCATTGTTACTTTTTTTTTTCATTCCTTCTCCCGCTCTTTTCCTTGCAACGGACAATGGTTGACATGACATTGAAAAATAAATAAATAAATATTACAGGAGAGTAATCACCGTCGAATTAACGTGAATGTATATTATTTCAAAGTCGCTATTATTTGATGACATTAAAAAAGGATTTATCAATTGGCAGTTGCTGCTTGCATTGCATGCATCGCACTACAATCGAAAAAACGGAAAAGACCGAGTAAAAAGAGTAAAACGATATGCTTTATGTTTTTCCATATGTTTACTGATCCACAGCCTTCATCCGCTGGCTCAACGATTTATTCTTACAGCATGCATATCATTAATAATGTCAGTGCTTAGTAATTTAATAACATATTGCGATTCGTCCATCCTCTCTTCAGCTTGCGGAGCTTGCGAATCTCGACAGATTCGCGTGGACTTGCCAAATTGTATATCGAAAAGCCGAATCGAATTACATCCTCCAGTGCCTACATTTCCATTAATACAATGCGAAACGAGGACGAAATGGCTGAATTGACCGTCAAGAATCTTGACTTTGACTATTGTTCTAATACCAATGAAATTATTTCCTCGGCGAACATTATATTCCATCTTTTAATTATTAGTCAATAAATTATTTGAATCATTTTCTGCAAATGTCTTAACGATCTTATCGCTCGCTTTTCACGATCAAAGTTTATAAATACCATAATATCTCATTTAGCCGTGTAAAAAAAAAAATTTAATAAAGAAATAAGTCTAAACGAAATTAAAGTTTTATTCAAACAGTGTTCGCTTCATATTAAATTACTAAATTTCTTCAATTAAATTGTAATTATATGTAATCTAAGCTTCTTGACATACATTGATTGCTCTTAAAGTTTACTTTTACAATGAAATTATGAAAAATGGTTGTTAGTTTGCTTTTTCTTAAAAATTTACTTTAAAAATTACTTTTATTAATTAATATTCTGAATAATGCCTATTTATTAATTATAAATTCTATTAATTTAACATTACACATTAATATACACAACAACGCCTGACGTTATAATGTAATGTAATATTTTCCATAGTATATCTATGCAAATATTTATAGTGATTAACATATTTGTAGTAACTCTGCTTTATTTTATTAATAGTTTTTTCAATTCAAGAATATCATACGTCAGTTCCATGTCACTAAATCATAAGACATGCTGCACTTAATAAAGTATGTGAGCTATTGCGACATAAAACTATTTTTAAATATACGAATATAATGAAAAGAAGTGTTACATATCTTTCTGTAATTAATGATTCAACTAAAATTAGGAATAATGTCAAAAAAATATACGCTACTAACATCGTTATAACAAAATTTCCTTCTAATTTACTATTTTCATTTCACCCATGGGATTATTCTACTTTTCATAGAAATTAATTTGTTATATTGGAAGAGTTTTTATAAATTACAGAAAATTAGAAATAAGATTTTGTTGTGCAAATAAATTTTAATTAAATAACCTTTAGAAATCTCAGATATTATGTTATAAGCATAATAGTAAATTAAAAATAACTCAATTGTTAATATATGTTTACTTGAGTAATAATCTTGAAGAATAAATTCTACGATAATAGTGATGTAATAATTTTCAGTAAATTTATCGAATCAAATAGATCTTCTGTTAAATTTTATTCTAAAACTAAAAATATATTTTATTATCCTTCAACCTTTATTATTAAATAAAAACTAATACAATTATAATTTATATTCTGGTATTGCCGATTTTAATTTTCAAATATTATAACAAAATCGAAAAAAACGTAATGTCCAATACAAAAATTATTAATATTAAAGAATCACAATATCGCTTAAAAATATTGACAAAAAGAAGTTTGCTAAATATCTCAAGTATTTAACGAAATTCAAAACATAATTTCTATGTTTTTATATTATCTGAGTATGCAATATATGACTAATATATTATTATTATTCATTTTCTTAAAATGGTTCTTGCAATCAATTATAAAAGGTTTGAAACACGTGGTCATTTCAGATAAAATATATTTTAGATATTTATATTATAAACGAAGTTTTTCTTAAAAACAATGCTTTGCTAAATAATAGAAAAATCTTAATTTAATCGACAACATTGTCACATTACGAGACTTACCTCTTCGATCTTCATTGTCTTCCTTGTCTTATCTCCATTATAAAATTCAAGAATTTTACATCTTAAAAAAAATCAATATTTTGCTCTCTCCGATTGATATAAATATTCCATATACAATGGATTTATTTATAACGAAAAATTTATCAAGTTAATTGAAAAATATATTAGAAAACACGTAAAAATGATTATTTTACTATAATCAATTTTAATAATTTATTTATTATAAATAATATAATTCTTAAGTTTCTTTAATATAAAATATTAGTAAATTATATATTATTTATAAATTTATTTTGTATAAATATTTATACAAAACTTATTATATTATAAAATATTGCATTAAAAAAGTCCATTACTAAATATTTATCGATTATAAATTATTGTAACAATTTAGTAAATAATTGTAGTAAACAATTATTTAGAATTCTGTTTGCTAATATTGCTTTTGCAGTAATAATAAAATAATAAAATACTGCATATGAATTAATCAATATGAAAAAACTGTTAAAATAAGTTTTTAAAAATGTCTATATTTAAACAACTTTTCAATTAACTTTATCTAAAATGTAATAAATCCAAATAATTTTAATAGTTTTTTAAATCTTGAAATTTCTCTTCTACTTCAGACATAACATTAAGATGATAAATAAGAAACGATGAATTTACATTGCCACAAAGAAGCAAGATATTTTATATATATACATACATACATACATACATACATATTAAAAAGCATAAAAGTAATCGAAAAAGTTTAATGGTACTTATTACCATTGATTGGGAAGAGTGAAAAGTGAAAATTTTTAAATATATTCGTTTAGTATATTTTTATAATGTAATGAGGATTTTTTAACTTTAAGTGATTATATTCGTTTTATTTCTTGTCGTATACATCAAATTCGTATAGTTTTTTTTTTGTTTTTCGTCTATAATACATAATATCAAGTAGAAAAAAAGTACCTATTGTTTCAATAAGATAGTACGTCAAATATAATTTTGAAATAGATTTTGAAATAAAACGTAAAATAATTGGAACAAAAAACAATGCGTATCGAAGAAATGAATTTAAAACTTCCATTACTCATAATGAAAATATTTTAATGAATTTAATGTTCTGAATTGTTATTAAGAACCTTATCTTTTTTTTTGCCTATTAAATTGAAAATCAGTAACGATATTATTGTTTTTAATGAAACATAGATTTTTATTAAAACAATGTCAAAAATTTTAGCGCACAGTATTAGTAAACATAAAATTGCGTAAAATGTATTAAAATTTGGTATTTTAGGATATGCTTATCGATCTACATTACGAGTATCGAGTGAAAAATAAATACTCTGTATGGCATTCTTAAGAGAATACAATTTATAATAAATAAAATTACATCATTATGAAATAAATATTAGTGAGCATGAACATATTTGATCGAATAAATGAAGAATTTAACTTTATAATACTAAATTTATAAAGTCGATTATCTAAATCGAATGAAGCAGTTGCCACTGTCATTACGAGTGGCTCGTTAATGCAGCAGATAATGCGAGTGAATTGAGTCGAATAATTTTTTTGAGAAACGCACGTAATTAAGTGAATTAATTATTGAACATAAACGAAAGCGCATAAGTTGATAAAAGGCATTTCAAATACCTAGTCTATCTATATATTTTTAATATATATATTATAATATTATATATTTATCTATTATTAAGACTGCTGCTACGTGCAAAAAATGCCTACTCGAAGGCCCATGAAAAAGCCGGTGAAAAAGTAGATTAAATATGAAAATGAGAATGTCGAGCAGGACGGGGGCGAAGAAAAAAAACGGTTAGCTGATTAAATACCGGCGCTTTCGGCGATTCAAATAGATACGGATTATTTAAACGGCGGCGCTGAATTGACGAGGCAAGGAAGATAAGCAAGCGCAACGGCTACGGCAAAATACACGGCCCATGCGTGCGCGTGTGCGCTCGGGCTGCATGGAGGGCCGCGCGTAACCAGGCCAGTCGCTCATCGCCGGCCGTCATCGATCGGCGCGATAAAACCTCGTGGTATATCAAGTGATCCTCGCCTCGAGGCGATCGGCCCGATCACGTCGATCGTTAGTTACGAGGAGGTCGCGACGAGCTGTTTTAACGAGAGCTTCGGCCGCGATCGGACCTCGACGACGATTCCAGCCGCTGGGATTGCCGCACGCTAATGCAGGTTCGTTGATCCATTCGTTTAGGACAATGATCGAGCGCACCCAGGCGATTTGTCGTTGCACGTTGTGCGCGAGCGGCTGAGTTTTTCACGGTTTTTCGGCCTCTCGATTTTGTGGAGGTCGCGGGCAGCGGTTGGCTGTACTCTTCTTAATTCCTTTAATATGGCATATTTTTAAGAGACTATGATATAATTAATAATATCTTTTGCCATTGTGCATTTAAATAGGAAATTAATTTGTACGATTTGTGCGAGTTTTACAGACTAATAAAGCCAGCTAATGTGCGTATTATTTACATAATTAATTTATGAATAAGATGAGAAAAAAAAAATAAAGAAAAGAAAGAAAAAAATTAATAATATGAAAGAAAAATGTTCGTAACAAATACATTTGATTTATTTATCATTGATTAAACTTGAAAAATAAAAAAGAATGATAAGATTATATAGTTGACCAGTTCATAATATACTTTCCGTTAACTGAAGACAATATACACTAAGAGTACCTTGTGTACGCGCGCGCGCGTATGTGTGTTTTGTTGTGTTTGTGAAATACGCGCGGGCGCGTGTACGCGTGTGTGTTTTTAAATAATTTTATTGTATATTATTTCGGATAAAAATAATGCTTTAGTATTTGGGTAGCGAGGAAGAAGAATTGCCAAAAAACTTAAATTTAGTCTTGGAAATATATGAGTTTTCATAATGCGGGTCAATGCTTGAAATAACGTAATTTATCAAGTCTATGAGTTTAAAAATCAACTTTTTGTTTCAATCGAATCATTAATACATGCATTATACTATATAGTAAATGACATATTATTGTTATAGATTAAGCTACTTCCAAGCCTTTGCCCACTCGCATTACTTTAAAATAAATTTTTTATCTAGTAGTCAACTATCATAAACATTTTTTTTTTTCTGATATTATTTCTTGATATTAAGATAACATGGTGAGTTTTTACGGTCAAAACTATTTCATATCTGAATCGGTTAGTTTATATATGTGATTTTAGTTAAAGACTATGAGAATACCTTTTTAAATTGATTAAATTTAAAAATAAACAATCACTAATAAAGGTAATTGAACGATCGACATGATTTTGCATTAAAATACATATTTATATCGATATATGCATATAAATATCGAGGAATTAATTAAATAAAAATACAAAATACATATATGGCACGTGTATATATGATTTAATATTGGCTTAAATAACGTATAATTGATGAAAAATAACGGCCAGTGGTACCTATTAGTATTTGAATTAAGCATGAATAGGTACGCGAACGCCTTTATCTTCTTATTAAAGTAGGATGAAATTTCTAAATTATATATATATATATATATATATATATATATATAAGACTTGTAAGTCCGGCAGCCATTAAGAGTGATTGAATTAATAAAAATTTATCGTATTATATTTAATAAGAAAATTTTAATTTTCACTTAATCAATAATGACTATTGATTCATTTATAATTGTCGATAATTTGTTTGAGTGGTCACATTAAAAGAAACAAACAAAAAATTCGATTAAAATGAAAAACCTTAGTAAGATTTATCGTTTATCCACCAATAAATTATGCATTTCAGTAAATGTATTATTATCCATATAAATAGAAAATCTTTAATTATTATATAATCGGTGGTATTATGAAATGGCCAAATAAGTCAGTCACTCATACTCATATATAATATTTACATTACAATTCACAGTTATTAAATTACATATATACGTGCATACGTTCGTGTGTGTGTGCGCGCGCACGTTCGTTTGTGTTCGCGCATGTATGTGTGTGTGTGTGTGTGTGTGTATGTGTGTGTGTGTACAGCTTCTACTAGAGTGAATGTCCATTATCACCATGAGTGAATAATCAAGCATTAGTATTATCATAACAAAATCTACAATTCACAGTGATTTGTTCCTCAAAAATTATTTTCGTATTTTTATTCACATACATACATTTATTCGTTGTCGGTTCGATAAACCATGTCCTCGACTATTAGCACGAAGCCATTTTCACATGTTAAATGTCTATTATAGTTTCTAGTAAATAGCGTTTTATCAGCAAATAGCTTGGCGATAATCTTGAAATTAATGTAATTGCGAGATCGCGGTGTAACGACAATGGGACCGGGCCATTAGAATCGAATGCCCGATTCGTTGGTCCCAGATCTGCGTTGAAGCTACGTAAGTGAGAAATAATTAATTGGCCGAAAAACCGTTGGACATGGAATACTAGTCATTATAATGCTGCTTATTAGCTATAGTGAAAGCATAAAGATGAGCAGAGAGAGAGAGAGAGAGAGAGAGAGAGAGAGAGAGAGAGAGAGAGAGATAACCGCGATGGGCATCACCGACAATATAATAGTGCCTGTCGAACTTCCTGTGCCTCAATTCACGCTGCTTCAATGGTCATGCCGAAACATTGTTCCACCACGCACACAGTCGTTAAAGAAGCGGATGCTCGTAACCGCTGCTCCGAGACTCATCCCGGTCGTTATCGTCGTGTCTTTTTTTTTTTTTTTTTTTTTTTTTTTTTTTTTTTTTTTTTGTTCACCCGACGAGCGACTTCCCCAGCTCGATATCCTATTTTCATTAGCTTTTCTTTAATCCCTAGAATGCGCTTTCATTGGCCGTTGAATCTATCTCAAGGTCAGGTCGCTAATGAGCGCATTTCCAGTTGGTCGCGATAAGCTTAACCGCGCGTGCACTTCTTAATCAATGAAGTGCGAGATGCTGGTGCGCACTCGTAAAACGTTCCTGTTACTTAATTGCAGCTCTTGAACTTGTATTTTTTGCTCCTTCGTTGATACTTAGTTTGTAACGCACAATCAAGATTTATGCGCTTTTTTTTCGGTTATAAGTAAATGTGTGAGTGTTGAGTATTGGTGTAGTGACTGAATACAAAAGATATTCCAACTGACGGTATAATTCCAAATTTGTAATGTAATTATAGGACATTAAGCTCGTTAAAATTGTAAATTCGCGTATTTGAGGGCAATTAATAATAACAAATAATAATTAAAGAATTTATGAATATAGAATTAGATTAGAATGTTTTAACATTCGTATTTCTGGAATTCACCGTTTAACAAAAACTTTATATTATAAAAGTGTTATAAATGTGTCCATTTAAAAGCCTAGATATATTGTTAAAGCAAAAAACAGCTAAATACATTTGTATTTACAAATAATAAATGTGTATTATAAAATGATAACAACAATAACTATTATGTAAACAGTGCTACTCGGTAACTTTTTAATTTAATTCGACAATAAGGTTATTTTACGTTTCCTTCAAATCTACAATCGCGTCTATCTATTAATTTTATTGTAGATTTACAATATTCAATTTGATATATTATTGCATCTAAGCTATTAGAATGTAAATATATTTATTCATATTTACTAACTAATCGAGATATCATCGCAGCCTTAATAATGTTTAAATGAGGAAAATTCTTTCTTAATAATTTATAAAAGGACATGCAACGAAGTTCAAATCTCTATTAAAAAGTTTTTGTTTTTCAAATATCTAAATGACAATACACAATGCATTTGCATTAAATGTTTATGATCTTACGTCTTCAAATTCGGTGACATTTCGTTATCGTACAAATTAAGTAAATAATTTATAAAATAGAAGACAAAACTTGTTATTGACATACGACTTTCTTTTTTTTCATTCTGCACTCGGTTAGAAAGAACAAGCATTATGTAAGTCATGTACAAAAAACATTCTATGTTACGCTCAATTACATCCATTACAGACATTAACCGAAGAGAAAGTGTATTGTTATAATAAATTTAATACAAAAGATTTAAAATCAACAATAATTTTAATTTATTTAAAAACGTATACATATTATTATACCGACATACGTGTATTCTATACGTGCATAGTATTTGTAATAATCTAATTACCTCTCAGTAGTGACAAACAATAATTCAAATTTATCGTATGAACAAATACATTGCAAGTTTGTTTTATCAGTAATGAAAGGAATCAGTTTTATAAATTTCATATTAGCATTATATATAAAACAAAGTACTTTAGAGGAAACAATAGAGTATAATAAATAGTGCACAATTGAAAAACGATTATATTCGTACCTACTTGCAGAATAAATGAATTTTATGTAATATTAAAATGAAGTCGTAATAACTTTTAATTTAATCCCAAAGAAACAACATAAACATTATATCCGATAGTGTTTTCTTATTGTTTACAGCAACACATAACCGATTTTTCATATATCCACATTATTTTGAATTAAAAATTTTATAAATACATTGCATAGATTAATTTATAGCTAAGATTGCGACTCTATTCATCAAAATTATCCGTGTAGTTCTGAAATCGCACATCACAAGTTGAATAATCTTTAAGTAATAGAAATGCAATTGTAAAATTGTATAATTGATTCTTACAATTAGAGTAGTTATATTATTAGTAGTTATAAACGTACGCAAAACATCGACGTTCGACACTTTCACATAATCGCAAACAAAAAATAATTAATTCGAATGCTGATATAGCTCACATCATTAACAATTATCAAATCAATTATTTCACAATACGGAAATATTTTTCCGTGTCAAAATAAAATCCATACAATTTCAATTTTTGGTGCTTTTTTTTTATTACGATTTCTTAAAATAATATTTTTAAAATTCTCTATACAAATAAAGTTATTAATTTAATGCAAATAAAACAACTTTCATGTACCAACATGTTTATAATTCATGGTAATTGAATTCGATTCATTCTACAAGTTTCTTTCTAATCTTTACGTACGAAATGTGCACTCGTAATAATTCAATATTTAGCCTTCAATTCGCTTAATTGCAATTAAAGTACGAATTACTAGTTTATTTTTAAACAATTTATGTATCGCAAATTTACATGTTCATAAATTTGACGTTAAAATTATGCTATATAATTGTACACTTAATTTTACTAAAACGAAATTTTAATTAAAATTTCACTTTTTTTCGTCATAAAAACATATTTTAAATTGATTATGCGTAAAAACTTTTCTTTTTATATTTTACAAGTACATTTCTAAAAATAATAAACTTTCAAAAACACAAATAATTCAAAATGTTGAAAATACAATATAAAATGCTAAAATTAAGAAGAAATAATTAAAACATTTTATAAAACTTTTTAAAGACTTTTTTGCAAAATATCTATGATAAATGTGTAGCATATTTTATTTCATATAAATGTAATATTATCAGTTTATTGCGATTTCATATTTCACTCAATAAAACAAATTTCAAATAATATAAACAGAATTATAGAAACATAGTAAATTTAAATAAAATAAAGGGCTGACTAAATTACATACACACAATTATTATAATTAAAATAGTTGCATTTAATTGAATAATTGTTTTATTAAAAATGTTTTAATACATAAATAAACCAGCTTAGCATAATTAACGTAAATTTTTTGTTTTTTTTTTTTTATTTCTAGATATATTTGAGAACTATATTATTTCTGAAGTTAAAATAATTATGATTCATTATATAAATTGTTGAAAAGAGAGCAAATTGTTTTCAATTAAGTTTTAAATACTAATCGATTTATTAAATATAAATGAAAATATAATTTTGTTGTTTAAATTTTTATAGTTATTTTATAATTATTTGAAGAGTAATTTTTATAGAGCTAGTCAAATGTCTATTTTATATATAAAATTTTCTTACACTTTTAAACGTATTATATTTTATTGCTAATATACTTGATTATATTATTTTATAGTTAATTAGTAATATAAAGCAATGTATTTGCAATAATATTTGAAAATTAATTTGAAATTATAGTATATGAATTTCTAATTGAATACAACAAAATAGCTAGTTTGTTTGGTGTTAAATAACCATAGCTCTGTTGAAAAGTTTTGAATGTATGTTCCTATGTTTGTTACAAAATTCTTTTGGAATATTATAATTTGAGCATTTTTATTATAGACAATAATAGTTATGAAAATTAATCAATTAAAAATGATGTTCAAAATAACAAAAACGTATTAAGTTCATAAAGGTATTGTTACAATATGAATAATTAATTACAATCAGAAAGAAATATATCCAAAAAAAAATAAGCATAAATAAATAAATAAATAAATATAATAGTTAGAATTAATTAATATTAAATTATTTCTATGCTTACTTACGAATGCTAATATATTTATGAAAAATCAAACGTTAGAAAAAAATATCATAAAAATGATCGAATAAATAAATTGATATATTTACTGTTCAAGTAAATTATTAAAAAAGAAATTTAATCATTTTAATTGATAATATCCATAATGTAAAAACAATAGAATAGATTTAGAATTTGAAGTTTTCAATTTAAATTCAGGATGTCTGGAAATCGAATTTACATTTACTAGGAAATAGAAGTTTTTTAAACTGTATAGAACATCATAATAATGTGAGGAATTAATTATTCCAAATATATTTAAAAGATAAAGAACTCTAGGGCAGTATATTATTTATTTTAACGGGTAATTAATGCAATTATTAATTATAAACAATTGATGACGACGACGACGACGACGACGACGACGACGACGGCGGCGGCTATAATAATAATAATAACAATAATAATAATAATAATAACAATATTAACAATAATAATATCAGAAATAGGAATAATTAATCAGAAATAGTAATAAGAAAGAGAATTGGAAGGTAAATAAGCATAATAATAACGTAATAATGAGTAAACAATAAATATGATCGTTAAAATGAAGCTAAAAGTGTCTTTATTACGAATGATCCTAGGAATATTTGGAAGTAGCAAAAATAGAATATGCATTACGACATCACAAGTAAATAGAAAGATACATTATTAAGTGGCTTGGAAAGTTTTTGGAAATGACATGTCGTCGGAGTCATCGATTGTTCAATTTTACGCTTACAGACATTTAATGCAAAGTATTTTCAATTGATAAGAAATTATCTATAAAGACAGGAAAAAGAAAGAATGAGGGGCGTGGAGAGAGTCAAGGT
>NW_011948435.1:1741183-1742115 GCF_000503995.2 Ceratosolen solmsi marchali
GTGGGGGGGAGGGGATGAGAGAAGAGTGATAAAGAGGAGAAAAGTGGCGTAGATAAATACACAATGGTGAAGCATGAATTTCGCGACAAATGCCAATGCTTACCCAACTTATCGAAGATTAGGCGGATTGAACTATACACCCCCGCTATTGGGCTCTAAATATTCGTTCGTTCTAAATAAACGATAAGACCGACACACTTTTACAATAGCTATCGCGAAAAATACACGTGAATCATCTTTCTCCCATTACCGGGGCCTGCCAAGCCGTAAGACGGAATCGCAAGGGCCAAGTAATGTGTGAAGATTTTGTCGAATGAATTTCGAATGCGACGAGTCCCGAGCTCAATCCAATATCACGTCAAATGAAGACTTCGCGTATCGAATTGTTGAAACATTTTACACAACAAAATACGCAATGAAAGATTAAGAACGAATCCAAGTGTACACGTTGCCGGTAATTATTAAAATTCTATTATGTAAAAAGCTACGACGGGCAACCTATTTGTCGCAAGCGCTAAAGAATATTATTTACAGTTCGCTTAAGTATTATGTAAAGCAGTTGGTAGTATTAAATAAAAAAAAAAAAAGGTCAAGTATTTGCAGCGAGTACATAACGGGAAAGCAGAGGAGAGAGTATGATGAGCGTTTAATTAATCGTTGAAACATATAAGTTCTCAGCTCGACTGTCCTGTGGTTCATCTGATAAAGCTCTCTCAAGCGCATCCCGCGACCACTGATAATCCAACGAATATTCCAACTATGTCGATATTAACAATCATAAGACGTCCAGCGCCAATGGACATCCTGGATAACGTTTTCCATAAATCTCCGCGACGTTGATGGAGAGTCACAGAGAGTGCGTGTGTGCGTGTGTGCGCGTGTGCGTGTGTGTGAGAGAGAGATAGAGAGAGAGAGAGAGAGAGCGTGTGTGT
>NW_011948435.1:1742205-1792180 GCF_000503995.2 Ceratosolen solmsi marchali
GAGAGAGAGAGAGAGAGAGAGTGAGTGATTGAATGAGGGGGAGGAGGAGGAGACGAGTTGTAGCGATTGGGGCCGAGAGGAAGGGATAGAGGAGTCGTCGAAAAGCGATTAAAACATTGTGGACGGCGCGTTACGTTGGAGGCGCTCTCCCCTACTGCCGCGGTAGGTCCGCGTGGGGCGACATCGCGAGCGCGAACAGGAGCGTCTCAGTAGTCCGCTGGCGTTGGCGGCGGTGACGTTGCCCGAGTCGCGGTCAGGATGCTCGGGCCGCGAGTGCTTGGCAGCTTCGCTCGCATCCGTCGGTGCGCGACCCGCTGAGCGACGTCTGTCTCGATGCCAATTGCCACCGGAGGTCCCTGACACTTAGCAATTCGACGGGGAAACATGAGGGTCCCGACGCAGGTGAGACTCTATGCGCTCGAGCCGACCAATTATTCTCTAGCTTATAACCGAGGTTTTAGAGACGATAAAGCAGCGGTTATTAGGCGAGCGGTCA
Organism: Ceratosolen solmsi marchali; assembly: GCF_000503995.2. NCBI lineage: Eukaryota > Metazoa > Arthropoda > Insecta > Hymenoptera > Agaonidae > Ceratosolen > Ceratosolen solmsi. The sequence goes on from NW_011948435.1 coordinate 1,742,702, forward strand.
CCATCATTACTCGCGACAATTAAGTTTTTCATCGACGGACGATCCATTGGCTCCTCCACTCCTCGATCGCCGATAGATGCATAAATCAATCGAGCCGACTCCTTAATTCAACGACGATGAAAAATATCGTCGAAACACCACGCGAATAAATCTTATTCGAATCCATAATTTCTTTATTGGTGCTTGACATCTAATTAACGCTGCGTTTCAGTTATTTTTGTCTCGTACGATTAAAAAGCCCCAATTGGTAAAAGCCTTTACCGAGCTATTAGGTAATTTTAACAATGTCCCTTACAAATACTTACAAATACAAATACCATTATACTTATATAATAATGTATAATTAATGTTATACAATAGTTAAATTTAGCAAATGTCAAAAATAATACGCGTATCGGCACTATTGCCATTAAGAATGACAAACAACGGCAAAGCTTTTCAGCTTTAATTAAATTATTTATTTTAACAATTACTCGAGCACCCATTCTTAATATAAATACATTTTTTAATTTCTTTCGAATATCAAAAGCTTGCTTAATCTATTTAAGATAATAATTATTTTTAACGTTAATGCAAATATATTAGTAATATATTAGCAAATAGTACATTTTATAATAAAATACAATTGCAATTCTTATATACAAGAATAATTGAGAAATTGTCGACAAACTAAAATGAAAATTCAAGGAAACAAATACGTAGTACCGAAAAATCATATAAGCGTATTTCTTCATGAAACTTATCCAATAAGTTTGTATTCTATTCTCCTTCCGAACATTATCCGATAATTATTACAAGAATATCATTTACTAAGTAAATTCCTCAAAAACAATTACTCCTGAAATGCAATATCTAAATTCACAATTATTGCTTTATTCTCTTCGGAAATGTTTTTATACTCCATCAAAAAAAAAAAAAAAAAAAAAAAAACATTTTGACATTATAAATATATAGAAGATATTTTTTAATTTTCATTTTGTAAAATAAACGATACCGTGAAAATATATTGTAAAATTTATTAACGGTGCGACAATTATATAATGATAACCACTTAATAATAACAGTGCTCAGTTGTTTTTATTTATTACCACTAAATGTTTTATATATTTAGAAACTTAATGATTTTATTTTAATTTATAATATATATCTTTATGTGAAATTAACGATCATTTAGAAAATTATAATATAATACTAGAAAATATAATATATTTATCAATTAATTAATAGTGAACAGTTCCAAGTCTTATATAAATAATAAGTTATTTTAGACGATTAAGGAATACTGGACTGTTCATAATGTTAATTTATTAAAATTTTATAAGAAATTATTTCAAATTACGTACAAATGTCAAGACTAATTATTTTATAATTTATCTATCTTGCAAAATATAAAATGCATTAATAATTATTTTCAAAGTAAAATTAAAATATTCATACACGAGATAACTATTTTTTTATCTATATATAATATAATTAATATTATTATAAAACGGATTATATTTATTTCAAATAATAATTTTTTATCAATAATAATTGATTAAATTAAAACGAATCGAGGTGACTAACTAGTAGTTTAATCAATAAAAATTAATTGAAGAATACATAAAGGATGTCATTTTTTTCGCGCCGTATATATAAATAAATAAACAGTGTATAAAGAAATAATTATTGGAAATCTGAATTTTAATTAAAAATATCATAAGGCTTAGAAAGCTAATATTACCTTTACGGCTTAAATAATTGATAATATCAATAATTAAGTTACAAAAAAATGAATGCATTATGATTTCATTTTTGTTATTTAATAAATCGATTTTCATAATATCGAATGGAGTTTACATGATATTGCAAGTTTAACAGCAATCATTTTATTTTTAGTATTTTAATAATAATTTTCAAATTTAAATTAATTTAAATTTACATTATAAAAATTACTCGAAAATAAGTTTTCATAAGTCAGACGTAATATTTAAGTAGTAATATATATTGTATAAAATAGTTACTGAATCATAGATTTATTATTATATTTAAAAGTACAAAAATTTACTATCATTTCAGAAAATTGATTTACTTTATTCTAATTCGGCTTTTTTTTGGTAAATTGAACAAAATTTAGCAATTTTTTACGAGATATTTATAAAGTACATGTGAAATAAGTTTACTAATTTCTAACTGTTTTATCTTAATAACATTTCATATTTTATCTATAAAAAATAGTAATACTTTATGAATTGAGAAACCAAAAGTAGCTTATTTAACAAAAAGTATAATATTATGATTAATTATCTTACATAGTTTTCGTTCATATATTCACTTTACAGCAATTATGACACTTGTAAATTACAATGGCGAAATTATACTCCTCATTCTTGCTTCTTTGCCTTTATCAAATTGACATGATAATAATTTTTCACTAAAATGATGTTTTCGTTAAAAAGTAGATAATTTTTCTACAAACTGGCTCAATAATGGGAAAATATTTTAAAAATTGTGTAAAGCACAATTAATTTTCTCACACTTAAGTAGAAATATTTGATGAAATTATCTACATATGATAATTATTTCATTTGGTGTTAAAAAGTAAAAGCCTTTAGAGTCAAGTGAACAATCCTAATGAATTCCAACGTTCATATAGATCAATATATTAAAATTTACATTTTTTACATGTATACCTATATTTTTATCTATAAAAATCAACAATTAAAACATGAAGAATTACGCTCAAAAGAGAGAAAGTGACATAGACGCTTAAAATTTGCACAAATTTTTTATATCAATTATATTACTTATGTCAAATTAATTTATCAATTCACTTATAGAAACAAATAAGATGTTTAATTTAAATAATTTTTTTTGAAAAGGATACATTTTTGTTTAAAATATTCTTTAATTATTCGACTAAACTTTTTCCGGGCAAGTTTATGTTTTAGCTAAGAACTGGAAAATTCTACTATTCCGATAATACAAAGCCATAACAATTATTTGCCGGTCCTTAGTCACGATAATTATGTGAGATCTGGCCATCTCCAAATCAAGCAAACACGGAAATAATTTTGCTATTCGTTAAATGTTCTATATTTTATTTTTAACATTACAAAACACAATGTTTAACATATAAGCATATTGTTAATCACGTGATAAAGAATAATGGACAGTCAATATGGGAAACGGCCACTTTCTAATGCCATAAATTACAAATCATTTTCCCTGATTAAAAAAATTCCGATTCCCTTCCTCTTGAATTCTATTCGTCCAAATCCATTACGTAAAAGAAATTTTTACTCAGCCATGGTTACTATGTAACTGTAAAGTAAAACTAAGTGAAATTTTCCAATGTAACGGCTGGAGAGAGATACATGCGTGACAATAATCATGAAAAAGAAAATTGCACGTGTATCAACAAGAAAGAGATTGTGCACGAAGATATTATTATTATTATGTACGCTTTAATTGAATAAACTTCATCAATATTTAATGCTTTACTTTATTGTGCCTTTTATAATGAGATTTTTTATTCAATTTTGAACATTTTTTGAACATACAATATATTTAATTTAGATTCAAAATTTAAACACGTAGGGAAGAAGGTTTTCCTCTCGTATTAAATTACAAACGTAAGTAAATTAATTCTCATGCAATTAATTTTCTGTACAAATAATTATAGGCTTACTCTATATGTAGCTCAAATGGCTTTTTAATAGCTTCGTAATTAGCTTAAAAATTGTAATTATTATTAATTATGAATAAACATATTGTTTAATTATTTAATATTTATCTAAATTATGCAACTATTTAGGATATAAATTTTACATTGGCATAAATTTTTCATAATGAAAAATATTTAAATACTTACTCCAAGTACTGATAATTTAATATGTACAATTAATTATAATCAATAAAACAACGTTTAAATTATGAAGATTAGGTAATATTTTTAGATACCCGTGTAATATTTTCATTAATTAGCATTCACGAAACTCAGAATATCATAAAATATGTAAAATACAAAATATTATTAATATTTTGACTAGGCTAAATGATAATAAAACTTAGTTCTTAATAATAATGTGATAGTGATAGGCAATATTATTTATACTAATATATCATTTTTTCAGTGTTGAAATCAATTATTTATTTTATATGATTATGGAGAAATTTTACGAAAATGTCAAATGTTATTGATATGACTAATAGCTTCATGTCGTTTCTTATATGTACTTTCGGTGTAATAGAGTATCTATTATTTTCATACTTCAAGTGTTTCATTTTAAGATAAATTTTATGATAATTGACTAATTAACTTCAGGCGATAAATGTTTGCTGTCAAGAAAATAAATTAAAGCTGGCACTATTACCCTTGTGTTTCCGGCACTCGTTACTTCTCCACACTTATTCTATAATTTATAAATCACAATATCATAATTGGTAGTTTCGCTAATGCAATTGGCAATTTTATTGTTATTATTGTGATTGTGATCGCATGAAAAGTAGATGTATTAATTAGTTGTATCAGAGAAATTCTTTATATTATATTAGTATTGAATTTTTCGCCGTAGAGTTTGGTTTTTCTCTGTAAATAAATTACGATGATTACATAAATATTAATTTAATTTTAATATTAATTTCAATATTATCTACAGTATTATTTACAATCGATGCACAATCAAATTAAACAGAGGCTCAATTGCCAAATGGAAAATATTTATTTTTATAAATATTAAACCTTCAATACGATAATACTTATTATTTCTTTAATTAAGTTGAACTAGATCTTTTAATTTTGTAAAAAATTATCTTACACGATAAGCAAAAGTTCTTGTAAAAATAATATAGACCAAAGCAGCTTGTAAGAGAGTTTTTCATAATTTTTTATCTGCAAGTCTTTCACATTTAAATAATAAATTTTCAAAATCTCGATAAACAAACATACTAGGCTACTTGTATGCAAATGTCGCTTTATAATAATCAACAAAAGTTTACCTCATTAAACGTAAATTTTATTGGATGGAATCATAATAATTACATTATGCCGAAACTCGTGATTATCCAAGTATAAATTATACTTGCAATCTGCATTTCATTCGACATTTCAGGCCTATCGATATTTGCAATACATCGCCAAGTTATGCCGCGTCGCGTGGTATTATCAATTGATAAAACGACTGCTTTTTACGAAATCATAATTCGATCGCAAATGACAATTAAAGAGACGTAAACAGGCGCAGATTTCACGCGATCGGACTTGCACGCATACAAGCCAAGTGTTACACGATGTCGCATAAGCTCATACGTATTTGCGATAAAAGAATTTCACCGTTTTAGGGCAATCATTCGACGTAAATACGCGTGGCTACAACTGTTATAAATAAAAAGAAAAAAAGAAAAAAGGAAAAAAAAGAAATAAAGGAAAAAAGAAAGACGTGATACGAGATTCGCAAGCGTAACTGGCGTATCCTCGCCAATTGACAACGATTACACTCGCTGACGTTAATCTGTCCTCTTTTATCTTAATAGGAGTCGTAGCTACAGTCATCGCCCGGACCAAGTCGCAGCTCCAAGGAGGTGGACCAAGAGGACCGTCAGCAGTCCCTCCTCGAACGTCCCACTATGGCCGTCAAGGAGTGGTTCAGGAAGTTCCAGCCGGTGCAGCTCTACCTCGTGCTGTTTTTCACGGCCGCTTTCTTCGTCGTGGAAATCGTGGCCAGCTACATCACGCACGCGCTCACCCTTCTTATGAACGCCTACCACATGCTCTGCAACATCATCGCTCTTATCGGTTGCATTGCCTCGATTAAGGTAGGAAGGTAGTGATTGGTGGGAGGCGAGGGGCACCAGCCACTTCGCGCGATTTCGTGTTTACGGACGAGTCGACTTTCTTCGTGTTGAAGATTTACGAATTATCTCTAGCAGCCCGTCTCAATTCTTTCTATCAAAATATCATAAATTGTGTTATAAAACTATTATTCTCCAATGATCCTTCTTCAAAGATTATAGAATCATTTAATTAATGTCAATATTTTTCTTTTCTTTGCCGTGGCTTGGCGATGGATATGCCGAGCAAAAGTCATATATTTTCTTTATTCTGCCAGATTTGGTTCATGTAATAAGACCTCTTATCACAAAGCAAGATAACTAATTTAAAATTTTCCAAATTTAACACGTAACCACTAGATAAAGTGTATTTAACAAGACATTAGTATATACAATTTATGAAAACTTTCTTAAGGAAATCGTTAATAAATCAATGTGAAACGCCGCGGTCGTTATATAGATTAACAATTGAAATACTATAAACACTTTTACTATCTTTTGGAATGATATTATTATTGTATGAGCAAAAAAAAAAAAAACAAAAACAAAAACATTATTATAATAACTTAGATATTCGTTAAATCTGTGCTCAATGATAAATATCTTATTTGGTGCAATTATATAATTGAATAGATGCACAAGATAAATATGATTTTTTACATGTGATATTTGACACGGTGAATAGATTCAAAAGATTCAACATTCAAATTTCATTCTGTTATTGTAGACTCAGTAAAAATAAAAATTCATTTCATTGAGCGATATCGTTAACAAAAAAAAAAAAAAAAAAAAAAAAAAAATTGTATTAAAAAAAAAAAAAAAAAAAAAAAAAAAAAAATTGTATTATCAACAGATACGTACTTCCTTCAGCGTACACACGCAAGTCTACGCACGCATGCACGCAATATGCACGCATTTATATATATATATATATATATATATATATAAACGTTTAATTAAGTTTTTAAAAACATATATTTAAAATGTATCGTTCGAAGATCGAAGGTTTTTAATGAATCTCCTTTTATGATAAATAATTAAGTATATAATTGATGATAAGTATTTTTTTTTTATAGCTTTCACTATCTTCATATTACTACATATTACTTCATAACTTTATTATATTACTTTCTGTAAACGTGGAATGACATGATTTGCATGTGTACGCATTTTCGTTGACGATACTTTCTTTATATGATTTTCTAATAATAATCGCAATTATTATTTATGGAAAAATGAAATAGATTATTATCAAAATTTTAGAATCATTATAATAATTATTATTCCTTTTATATTTTATACAATAAACTGATGCCAATTTAAATTGAATATTTAGTTCTCTAAATAATCGTTAGCCATTTATCTTGTACTATATGAAATTAAAAAATGCATTATTATTTCAGTATAAAGATGATAGCAGCAAGAGTCATCAGAATTCATTGAATTCTTTGAAAATGTCAACAAACACGTTGAACGAGAAAACTATTGACATACCATCAGCAAATAAGTTCAAGGTAAATAAGTGATCTATTCGTCTTGTATTAATATAAATGATTCAATGACTTAGGACTATTAAAAGATTTATCCCATAACACTGCCAACGAACTTTAATATGTAATCGACATTGAGTGATTTGCGTGTAAATTATAATAACGGCAGAATCGTGCGTGCGAGGGTATCGTAAAGTCGAAAAACCAAAGTTCACAACTACTGCTACGACAACACCATAAGAGTGCCATTAAAACAATTGAAATTTTCAGCAAGCGCGGTCGGAAAAGCGCATGAAAAATACATTCGGATGGGCGCGAATCGACATCGTGACAATGCTCGTCTGTTGCGTCCTCCTCGCCTCCTTCTGCTTCTCCCTCATCGTGGAGGCTCTGCAGACTCTCGTGCACATCGATCACCTTGACGCGATGCACCACCCGCTGCCGGTGATGAGCATCGGCGCCTCGGGCATACTCCTCAATGCCTTCTGCTACTTTCTCATCGGCGGCTATACCTTCAACCAGGGCATCTTCTTACACTTCACGCAGGACGGTGACGTCGTCCTCAAGAGGTACTTATGTTCCTTGCCCGTAATTTCTTTTTAAACTCATCGGAAGAATGTTTTTTCTCATTCCAGTAAATAGAAATTTTTACGAAATTAGCCACGTATAACATAATCAGATTTTGTTTTAAAGATTAATTTGGAATTTAATTATAATTATATGAATTACGCGCGTGAACGAGAGAAAGTAATTGTGTGTGCGTGTGCGCGTGCGTGCACAATTTCAAATTAATTCAAAGTAATTCATCGTCAATCGATCGAACATTATTTTTCACACTTTTTTGTTTATCTTACTCGATGATAAAAAAAATTGCTGTAATACAATGTTTAGTAGTTTTGAAACTAACAGGACCTGTATTAATAATAGATTATTATTAAAAATCAATAAACGTAATTTTATAAATTAAACTTTGTAATAATACGGAGTATAATGGAAATAAAAAGTGTAAATTTTAAAAACTTATCGACGATAAAAATGTATAATTCAGCTTTATGTATCTGAGATTGAGGATAAATGTAGGATGAAAATATTTGAGTAACATTAAATTTTACAATCAATTAAGAAAACAAGTAAGATGAAGAAGCAAAATGCTTACAAATTATTATTCGAAAAGTGCCATCTTCGCTTTGAAAAAAAATAATGAATAACGATTATATTTTTATATATGGCATCATAAATTTCGTAAAAACTTATGCAATCTATACTATTGTATTATTAATCATAAATACATGTTCCCCTAATGAAAAGTGAAGTTGTATAAAAATGTTGCGTCATTATCAATAAGAAATCATATGAGGATAATTTAAATTTTATGGACCGCTGATAATAATTCATAATGAAATTCCTATTAATAGAGTCTGGAGTATTTTAGCATAGCATAGCATAAATCATACCATAAACTATTTTATGATAAAATTTTAAGTTCCTTGTTATATTATTTTGTACATTAAATATTATAAACCTTATAATATATATTTGTATTAAAATTTTTTAAATCTATAGTGTTTTAAATTATAAGGGGGAAAAAAAAGTAAAATGGTAAATTAATTATTATTATGTTAATGAATATTATTATATTTATGAGTTATTATGTTTAAATTTAACGATTAAGCAAGCTTTATGCATCTTGTATACTATATAAGATTCTTCAACTTTAGCCGAATGTTTAAAAAATTCTTGAAATGTTATTTGTATCGTTGAAGGATGAATAAATTCACAATTGCTTATACTTAAAAAAGATTTTTCTATAACAATATTTAAACCATATCTATGGAATTTGTCTTTAATTAACTCTATAATGAGTGACAATAAAATTGTAATAATACTAAAAATATCGGAGACAAATGCGTAAAAAATGAGGTGAAATATTTTCGTTATTAGTCATATTATTATAAAAATTAGTAGAGGAAAATGGAGGATAATTTGGTTTTGTATTATATGATACTGAAATGATTTTATTTTCAATTTGATGTACTTTTTTTTAATCCTTTTAATTTACCAATATAAATCACAATGTTAATGTTGCTCTTGATATTACATAATTTTATGATTTTGATACGATGATGATATATTTTGAAAATATGTATTATAATTGCTTAAGCCATTAAAAAACGTATTTTGATGATATATTATTTCTATGATATGATGCAATATGATTTTTTACAAATCCAAGCATTCGTTAATTATTCGGCGAGCAATGTTTTTGCTTTCATATTTTAAATTAACAAAATAATTAAGTTTCCGAGATGGTAAATCAAGAATACCATGAGATATTGGGAAAATGCTGTGCTTTCTTAATTGACAAATTGAAAAATTTGAGCACATAGAGCATTAGATTGCCATAAATATTGGAAAAACATTGGATTTCAGAAGCATCGACGTGCAGTCGACGAAAGGCGATCAGATCGAGCAGAGCCGTCGAGGACTCGTGATCCTACCAATGAACCAAGGACTACGGGAGATGTGCCGCGATGTCCTCGGCTGTGTGCTTGTAATGATCGCCTCCTGTATGGTCTATTTTACCGAAAGTCATATCGCTAAATATATCGATCCGATATTCGCGATAATCTCGGCGATATCGTTATTCCTTCTCAGTTATCCTTACAGTAAGTCGCCATTATCTCACTTCAATATTTTACAACTATATTAAATATATTATAAATTAAATTTATATTTACATGGTGAATTGTAAGAAGCCTTAATTGTCTTAATACACCCGAACGGTCACACTGTAGACGAAATACGATCAAACTACTTGTTTAGTATTAATTTATTTCATAACTTCTTCTTACTTATAATTTTTATAATATCCTACACAATATAGATATTCGTGTATATATCAAGCAAACATTTGTACTTTCTTCTTTTCCCTTTTTTTGTTACTCAATGCTACTTGTACATGTCAACTTCTAATTTAAGACCAAAGTCTTCCTTTCTTTCTTTCTTTTAATTGACTACATTTGTTTGCATATATTTTTTCCATATCGAAGATTACGGATAGGAAATCACCAGAGACCGAGAGAAGACTAAAAATCGTCAATTATCCTGCGCATTTGAGCTTAGCGCATCGCTATTTATAACAATCATGTTGAGCGTGTCAAATTTAAAATTAATTTTGTTCTAAGAACAATAATTGAAACGTAATTCTCAAGTGATAATTATAAATCTTGAAAATTAGTATGATAATGGGAAATAATGCGTTAAAGGCATTGTATGACATTCTATTCTATAAATCTGATTACAAAATTTACATTTAACCGCCTATAATTGTGACAAAAATAATGAGAAATGAAAACTTTTTATATAAGAATTATTTATACAATCTCATCTCTTCAAAGCTATTTCTATTATTTTCCATTAAGATGCACATTCATTATAACGAATAACATCCCCTTTTACATAGAAGTATATAAAAAATATTTTATCACGATATTTTCGTAAACATGTGGAACTGATGCACATCAATTAATTTCGCATAAAACAAACAGCAAAAATATAAATAAACATTTCCCCCAATTCATAGATCTTAATACCAAACGACTTTACTTTTTATTGTTAGCATCCGAAATTCGTGTAATAATTATAAATATAAAAATTAAGTGCAGCGAATTTCGGTGAATGAGTAATAATTAATGTTCTTGAACTTTCCTCGTCTTTAGTGAAGGAATCCGGTTTGATTCTCCTACAAACCATTCCGAACCATATCAACATCGACTCTTTACAGAAAGAACTTTTAATAGCGTTTCCGGATATTGTAAGCGTACATGACTTGCACGTGTGGCAGCTGAATGGAGAGAAAGTCATATCGACTGTTCACATCATTTACGCGGATCCAACGGTATGAATAACACATTCTTTAAATTAGTCATGTCACTAATAATGATCTCAATATCATTACTTTTGCAGGTGTGTGCGAGAATCACTGACCAAATAACTGCCTTTTTCATCGAAATGGGTATCACACATGTAACCATTCAGCCGGAATTTTGTAAGGTAATTTTGTAAATAATTAACCAAATGACCATTGATGTAATAATGAAATTGCTTCAACTTTTTCGACTTTTTCTCCAAGTCTTCTTCATTTATACATAAAGCCTTGCATTAAAATATATAATTTTACGAAATTATATATAAATGAAACAGTCTCGGACAACATTGATAATTATAAATTAATTTAGTAAAATAAGATGCTTTTGAAATACAAAATACAGTAAATAATTTTACAAAAATTTCGTAAATAAGTTATAACGTATTACGTAATGAGCCATATGTACAAAATAATTGACAAAGAAACATTTATTGACAAACTAACTCTAAGAGTACATTTTTTTATTTTGAATTTTAAATATTTTTAGGAATCATTTGCATTTAATTTGTTTTCAAAGACACGTGATAATGTTGAATATTATGTAAATTGTTTAATATATTAATGTTGAGCATTTGCATACGAGTAATTAATACTAGTGGATTATGGAACATATCTTGGGAATTTCATAGAAAACACTTAATTTCGTCATAATAATATAATATAATAATAATAACGTTGAATTAATAAATTCTCAAATTTTTAAAACTTTTCAAATTAAATAATTATATTATTTTTATCTTTTTTTATTTATTTATTTTTTTTATTTATTATTTTTTTTCTTCTTCTTAATTTATAGAAATATTAGTTGATTCGTCTTTTACATACGCATAACTAAATAGTATAAGTATTGTCATATTAATGTTCAATCGTTTCATTAATTTAGCAATACAAAGACAATTTATAATTTTATAAGTTTCATTCTCGGTAGGATTAGTCAATTGCCCAATACGAAATATTTCCAAATAGTTTAAAAAATTTCATATTTTACTATCATTTAGCTGCTATTTTTATAGCCTTTATTTTATCATTAAATATAGGTAAACAATAAAATGGGAATATCGAACAAAATATTTAGATGTTCTGGGGCCGTAAATTATATTCATACATGTATGATAATTCATTGTATCGTTGTTGATTTTAATTTCTTGAACTTACTTACTGTTTCCGACGGAATATCACATTATTTTCTAAGATCAACATTATGTTTGAATATTGGGCTATTTATCGACCGGTTTGCTCCAATTGATTATCCTGTGCTCGGAATAATAATTAAAAAGAACTAATTTGCAGATGAAACCGCACACCGGACCACACACCGACTGCTTAATAAAATGTCAAAGTAAGCACTGCAATGCTTCCACGTGTTGCTCGAGAGACGATTTGGACGATGACGAGCAGCACAATGACAAGCCAATGTTCAGCAAAAAATTCGGATCTAAGGAAATTCTCCCAGCGTCGTCGGGCATAGATCTAACAAAGTTTACCATGAAAGTTACCGAAGTAAACGAGACTTCCATCCGTACCAATGAGACACAACAGCCGCCTCCGAATTTAAAGCAGATAAGTGCGTGCGACATGGCCGTTGAAGTGAGTGGCAAGGATGCGAATAATTTTCGCACCGTAAATGTTGATGTGAAAAGTACAGCGCCGACGACACCCGATGAAGGTGAAACAATAACGGAATGTAGTGACAATTGCTCGCGCCAAGAGAAGATAAACATCAGTTGATGGAGAAAGTATGCGTGTGCCTTATTGTTATAAATGAGATTCTTTTCTTTTTCTATTTTTAACGAGAAGACTGTATGCTAGTATTAAATTATATAAAAACCGCAGTGACTTCTTATCTATTTGTACAAATGCACACGAGAGTCAAGATTCTGTACAATCAGTATGTTATGGAATATTGATTAAATATTGAAAGGCGAGTATTTTAATTTGTGAATTTTATACAATGCAATTATAAAGACACAGATAAATAATATTATATTATCCAAATACGTTTAGTATATTAAATAATAATTGTAAGATATATTTGTATAATATTGTTACTGTGCTTAAGAAAATATTTTACATACTAATATGTTGTAAGGAATAACAAATTTATTATACGTTGACGTTGTGTTGGTACAGTAAGTCTTGATATCCTACATAATTTCAAGCATGTAAATAGAAGATGTGGTATTTTTTTTTAATTTTTTTTCTTTATATATATATATATATATATATATATATATATATAAAATGTATAAATTTTATAAATATTCGTGAATGTTTAAAGTTTAGTTTATACGAAACAATTTTATTGAATATTAATCGTAATATTTTCAAACGATTCTTTATGCGTTAGTTTCAGTTTATTTATGTTCCTTTTTATATTTTAATATAATTGTTAATAAAGGAAGTATTCATAATTTTCGAATGTTATAGATAAAAATAAAAAACAAAAAAAAAAACAAAAAATACATACCGGTGCAATGTTTAATATATAAATTAACTTTATTAATACATAAGTTCAAATAATTATAATAAACTATAATTAATAAAATGTAATAAATTGCTGTTATTTGAAGTCTAAATTTTAAAAACAATATTTATTATTGTAACATAATATTGTATCAAATTTTCATAATTAAATTAACAGAAAATAGTCAAATTATTTGTTTGTTGTTATTTTGTTACGAATTGAGAGTAACAGTTGCCAATCATATTCTTTTCCAACTTTTCTTGTCTGCTTTCTAAATATTTACTTTGTAAGACAGATCTAACCAGCTACTAAGGATTTATTTATCAATTAAATTAAATTAATATACAATGTATGCACATCTTAAAATATATAATATTAAAAATCAAATTTAACAGTATTGATAAGAATTGCAGAGTTGTTTTATTTTGTTTTATTTATTTTTTTTTTTTTTTCAATTTGCTATTTCCTAAGTAATTATTTACTTATCTATTTTTACTTTTGTTACGTTCCAGTTTTTACCGTTATTAATAATAAACAAATTATATTAAGCTATTTGATTTAAGCACGTTTCAAATTAACGAGTACCTATCAAGTTAAGCATAATTAACAATATAATTTTTATTATTTCTAACTCAAGGTAACGTTTCATTGAAAATTAGATCTTAAATCGTGAATTCACCTTAAACTTATAAACTATTGTGTTAAATGTACGTTTCATTGAATATATGAATCATGAACCCATACTGAGGCACATAAAGTTTTTTTTTTTTTTTTTTTTTTTTCAAAGAACTGTCGTTAATTACGCGATGAAAATTATAAATTATTCGAGAGCATAAATTTACATCAAATTTTTTAATGACAAACGTATAGATAACAAAGTTTCTATTATCTTGTGTTAATGTTAATATTAAAATGTTTCATCATAATATTTTCAAAATTTTAATAATAAAATTAATTATAGACAAAGAATAATCGTTGATTTAGAATTTAGAATTTTACAAATATAATTTAGAACTCTGTGTTATTACGATGAAAGAAAATTTGAAAAAATCTACTATTACCGAGCGATACCGTTAAAATAAATAATTTAGTATAATGTAATAATAACGTCTTTAAACGAAAATAATATCTTCTTATTTTTACTTTATATATAATCTAAATGGAATATTTTTAACGAATTATTGATAAAATATATTATGAAAGAGATCGCGATATTTGTTCATAGCTTAAAGTATTACTTTTATCGTTTCATAAAAATTCTAAGTATCAATGATAAGAAAATAGAATACTCCCCTCCCCTTCCCCCGCCATTTCTAACGAAATAGCGATAAATTTAAGGAATTTTATTGAAATTTGCGTGAATCGATGAGGAGGATAAAGTGTAGATATATATATATATATATATATTTATTTTTTTTTTTCAATCTTAAAAGAAACTAATGAAAATTTATAAAATAAGCACTCTTACCTTGCAACGCTAGTTAATCAATTTGTACATGCAACATTGCCATAATGACTGATAGATAATATACTTTTACATTAATAAGAAACAATGTTCAGTCTTGTCCATTATATATATATATATATATATATATATATATATATATGTATAACAAGAAAATATCAACGAATTAATGCTGAGCATTTAAAGTATTTTGAATTTAAAATTGAGGGAAAATGAAGTAGTAAAAGACGAGTAAGGAGGAGCACACGTTATGCCCAATAATTTTACAATGACAATACAATTGTTGCACGACTGCATTGTGAGCACAATCTTTATTTAAAATGACTTTGGAGTTTGAGCGTAAGCCATTGTGATAAATTAATGTAGCCACTCCTCACGGTAGCCAGCTAAAATTATAAAACAAACGAAATAATAAAATAATAAAATAAGGAATAAAGGTGGGAAATGACACTACGTGATTTCAAAGCTATTACGTTGGCATACGTGAGACAACACCAACCCAACCCTCGACGTCATTCCGTCCTCCGGTCACACACTTCACCGCTCGATCTCTCCTCTCCGTCAACCTTAACTGTTTCTTAAACTGTCATTGTGAAATATTTTATAGTACTCCAGTCGCAGCAATCATACCGACACAAATTGTCACACGCACGCACGCACGCACACGCACAAAACATTTGTTATACTTACCCGTCATTTTCCTTTTAATAGCATTCGACCAATGCAACGAGTTAAAGTCGCTTGGATACTTAACGTCGATTACCGTCGATAAGGAAAGGTAATTTGTTAAAATAATTGATGAAATGAGCCTATTTGACACATCCCCCGTGTATTTTGGATACCCTAACCTGATCAAGAATCAAATTCCTATTCCACGATTTAATTTTTCTCTATTTTTCTTTGTAGGCTTTGTAGGGGTCTTCTCGGCTCAAATGTGTTGTATGCTCGAAGAAAACAATGAACGAATTGTTTGTAAATGACACGACACCTGGGTGTAGAAGAGCGTCGAGTATCACCTTGATGAGGAGAGGCCACAAAGGATGAGTGATAATGGCTTTAATGACTTTACATGAAGATATTTTCACTAAATAATAATTTCATTTTACGAATAATTTTTTATGTGTGTAAACACAAAGTGCACATTCTATTTTATAGGATTCCATTTAACGGCGGATTTTTCGAATGGACGTTATTTTTTATAAAAATGAGTCTGAATATCGTTAAGTTCTTCTCTAAAAAGAAACATCAAAATTCACAAGTTATTGATACGGTGGGGGAAATAGGATTACCCACGAATGTTTCGCATCAGTTTCATGTTATAAAGAATGCTCAGACCGGTCAGTTAGAAGGTTTGCCGGACTCGTGGATACGTTTGCTTAATACGCAGATAACAAAGTCAGAACAGAATGAGCATCCAGCGGCGGCGCTTCAGGCCATAAAATTTTATAATTATTCTATAAAGAAGAAGCCGACGCCTCAGGAGGAGGTGTTCAAACCCTTTGTTACCGAAGACGTCATAGAAGAAGAGTCCATAGAGATAGATAAAATTTTAGCCAAGAAATGCAATGCCCATCGAGATTCGGATGGCTCAACGTCGGCTAGCTCTACGGAGAGTCAGCTTCAAAGCTTACCGCCGGACCTTCCTCCAAAAATTAAGAAGCCACCGAAGCCAGCGCCCAGAAAATTTGTGGAGCGTAAAGAAAAGACCCTGACGGAAATCCTCGAAGATCTCAATAATTATCAATTAGAGGATGATTATAATCAATTGCCGGAGGACAGTAATGGCAATACGCAGAGCGCGGAAAATAACGTTGAGCAGCAAGGGGAGAGTCCAGTCTTGCGAAGGAAAACTAACAGCTCGCTACCGACTCTAAGCGACGAAGAGGTTTACGAAGAACTTAAAAATATTTGTCAAAGCGACGATCCACAATTGAGATTCGAAAGGAGTAAAGAGGTTGGCGCTGGCTCTTCCGGCACGGTGTTCATAGCGACTGATTTATCAAATAATCAGAGAGTAGCTATTAAGGATATCGATTTGTCTAAGCAACCGAAGAAGGAACTAATGCTTACGGAGATTAAAGTCTTGAAGGAATTCCGTCATCCAAATTTAGTGAATTTTTTAAACTCTTATCTAGTCGACGATCATCTTTGGGTGATTATGGAATTATTAGAAGGCGGACCTTTAACCGACGTTGTGACTGAAACTGTGATGAAAGAGGCCCAAATAGCCGCCGTTTGTCGAGAGGTTCTAAAAGCAGTGAGCTTCCTACATACTAGGGGCATTATTCATAGAGACATTAAGTCGGACAATGTTCTTCTAGGAATGAATGGAGCGGTTAAAGTGACAGACTTTGGTTTTTGTGCAAATATTGTGGGTGACGAGAAGCGACAGACTATGGTAGGAACCCCTTATTGGATGGCACCCGAAGTGGTTACAAGAAAACAATATGGTAAAAAAGTTGATATTTGGTCATTAGGTATTATGGCGATTGAAATGATCGAGGGTGAACCTCCGTACATGAAAGAGACACCATTGAGGGCTTTATATTTGATAGCAGCTATCGGTAAACCACAAATACCTAGTTGGGATACTCTCAGTGCACAATTTCAAAACTTCTTAGAAAGATGCTTGGCCGTTGAAGTTGACGAAAGAGCATCAGCCGAAGAATTGTTAGTCCATCCCTTTCTTGATAATTGTGCGGAACTCACTACCTTGAGCCCATTGATTCGCGCTGCACAGAAAATTCTTCATAAAGTTTTTTGAAACCGTAACGTTCGACCGCAGGATTTCAGTCTTAAGTTGCTCTCCTACAAAACTTTTTCCACGATCCTACACTTGTACTTCAATCTGCAACCATATTCATTCCAAAATATTGCATTTAACAGATACGAATATGCCTATTATTTGTAACGAAGACGTACAATCCACAGATTCTTCTTACTTTCTACAATTGTATAAAAAAATATCTTTAAAATATGATTGGACAATTCTGTAGTTAATTTATAAAATTCATCGTAACGAGGCTTTGTTACTCTTACAAAACAAAATTTAGTAAATATTTTGCATTCCTTAGCAAGTGCCAGAAAAGTGCAATTTTATAAAATTTATACAATCCAAAGTATTATTTAAGTTCGTTTATAAAACAAAAAGAACAAAGAAAGAAAGAAGAAAGAAAAAAAAAAAAGAAGGAATGAAATTTGTTTATCTTTATCATTGGCATCAAAGTGCAGTGCTTATTTGGCAAATTTTAACCATTATAATTTCACAAATTATATATGATAATTTGTAAAGAGATGCACTTTATGTTTTTCAACATTGGTTTACAAGAAATACAATAAATTTTAAAGTATATTTTTACTCGTGAGATTCATGTTTTATAGCATTTAAAACACATGTATTAATGGAAGTATTATGATACAGAGAATAGGCAGCAAATGCGTTCATTTTTATATATTTTTTAAAACAAAATACTTTTCATACAAATGTTTATGTGTGTACTTGTCAATTTTTTTAGAAAGTTATACTATTGTAATGTGCCTAAGAGCATATAATTGCTCAATGATATTTAAACCATAATACTATTATACGATAAATAGTATATTGTATATAAATATGTATATTTAAAAATACTTCATAAATAATATGCAATTTTAACAAATAATTGACTGGTCTTGCGTTTTATTATTATATTTTTTGTTTTTGTTTTTATAAATACTTTATTATTTACAACGTAAATCCTTGACTCGACAAACATTAATCTTCTTACTTACATTGCATACCAATATCGCATTGATTTTCGTACCATTGCAGTTAGATCATTTACATAATAAATTATAAAAT
This sequence comes from Ceratosolen solmsi marchali, assembly GCF_000503995.2. Classification (NCBI taxonomy): domain Eukaryota; kingdom Metazoa; phylum Arthropoda; class Insecta; order Hymenoptera; family Agaonidae; genus Ceratosolen; species Ceratosolen solmsi. Next base: position 1,761,701 of record NW_011948435.1, read on the forward strand.
TACTAATTTGATCTAATGTTACTAATAACAGTTTAGTAGTAACTCGTGCATTCAAACATTATAATTACGTTAACACCTCTATACATTGTTCCAAGCAAAATTCAATTATTGTTTAATATTAAATAATCTATTAAATGTCTTGTCATCGATTGCTATAAAACGTTTATACATCTTACATACTCTTATGTTTACTAAACATAAGAGTCTAAAATGTTTACTCAAGGCATTGCAATGGCCGTATCTTGAGAATAAATCAACGATTTTTTTTCTTTTTCTTTTAATAACTGAGGATAGTAAAATATATATGTAACTCTATGTACAATGAAATTGATTGACGTTCTGGATATCCAAATATATTAATTTTTGGAATAATAGATAAAATTATCTATTATTAATCGTGCTTCTTAATAGATACTTTTTTGCGTGGAGAATAATAAATTCTGTATAATAAATTGAATTATGAGGTAGTGTTTCTTCGTAAACTTTCTTCTTTCTGAAATAAACGTTAATAAATATTAATGATAAATTTGTCATTTAATATATATTGTGTATGTCTGGCGTTTGCATACACCTTCGTCGGTATTAACATTGAAACGAACAATCAAATTATCCTTTTAAAAAGTTGGAATAAATTTTTCATTATAATAAATTTGTTTATCAATATAATATATCAAGTATACGATTATTTCAATCAATATATACAATAATTTCATTTCATTTGTAAAAATTATAAAAATTATTATTTTCTTTCTTCCAAAGACTTAGCTTCTTAATATAAATACAGTATTTTCATTTCATTTGTGTAATTAATCTTAAAAAACAATTGTTATTTAAACATATTAAACAATAGACGATTGTTTACGCGATAGTGTAAATAGAGTCGTGAATCATCATTACTGAATCATAACATAAAAGCATAGAAATGAAATTTTTTTTCTGATAAATACTTAATGATAAGTAATTGTGAACGTAAAATTTCACGTTCGTTGCAACTTACCAATATTTCATTTACTGTCTGAAATTGTTCTTCCTGCGACTAGAACTGACGGATCTTGTAATAATGCTTGTAAAAGTTGAAGAAAATTAGCAGCGCGTTTGTCATCTATTGCGCCTCTATTGTACGACAAAGTGACATTCATTACTAAATTTCGATTCGTCGATAAGTCTAAAATATTTCTAAAGTTAGCAGAAGTTTTACAAATAAAATGTAAATGCATTTAAATGAAATTTCATAAAGTACCAAAGACAGCACGACTGCCGCCTACTGCAAGAATAGCATTCTGTGGTGGATTAATAATTGCAGAAAAATTATTAATGCCAAACATGCCAAGATTAGATATTCTAAAACAAACAAATATCATAAATATTATAAATATCAAAGAAAATAAGTCAATAGTGTGTGTGTGTGTGCGTGCGTGTGTGTGTGCGTGCGTGTGTGCGTGTGTGCGTGCGTGCGTGCGTGCGTCTATAACTAGTCAATTGTAATGTGACAATTCATTTAATGACCACGAAACAAATTTCTTTTCATAAATAATACAAAATTACAATGTAACAGCATACGTTGTAATGGAAATTCAAAAATATAATGATAAATTTTATCAGACTCAGTTTCCTTACATACGGCATTTAAAATCTTTTCGTTCACTTTTGACATTCAATGATAATGTATAGTGAAATTTATAAAAAAAAAAAAAAAAAATGTTTAATACATTCGAGGTAAATGCTCGTTGATAAATAATATCAATGAATCTATTTAAATAAATATTAATCTTAATATATCCTCGAATGAAAAACTCTAAGAATGCAGTTAAAATTGAAATATACGAGAATGTTCCCCCTTGAAATTCTTGAGGTTGAAGTTTCCCTTCTCGAGCTTTACGAGATAATACTTTGATATCGTTTGAGATCTCGTCTAATGTTTTGGTTGCCGTGTTGAATACAATAGGCGTTATGAGGCCCGTTGGTGTAGATACAGCAATCGACACATCAACTTTCGTTTGACGAATTACCTACGAAAAATATAATAAAAGGAATATTTCAATTACCACGGGACGGATAACTTGTTACACTGTTACCTCGCCATTTTTATACAACGAATTCACTTCGGGGCATTCTAGGAGCACATGACCGACGGCTTTAACAATAAAGTCATTTATAGATATTTTATTATTCGAAGCCTTAAATTTTTTACGTATTTCCTCGAGTTTGCTTATGTTAATATCGATACTAGCATATGCATGGGGTATACTAGTCTGTAAGTTAAAGACATATTACAATTAATAAAAATATAATATTTATCGCAATCGCGTCGATAAATTTTTATTATAAAAGTCACCTTCGATTCGATAAGTCGCTTTGCTATTATAGCTCGGATGTTTGATATGGGAATATCTATAAATGTAGATGGTTTTATCGGCAATGTGATCGCTTTAGATGGCATTTTACTGATTGGTGTAGATTTTGCAGCAACTGTAATTAGGAGTAATAATCAATGGATCGGATTATTAATTAATGTATTTAGAAAGTGATTTCACTCTTCAAATAATTTATGATAATTCAATATTTATACAAACCAGCTTTTGGTGCAACCTTTTGTAAGCTTTTGGATTGAATGTAGGCTAATACGTCCTCCTTTAAAAGACGATTAGGGCGGCCAGAACCCTTGATAGATCCAGAATTTATATCATACTCTTCTAATAATCTCTTTACCGCTAATCCATAGACCCTACAGATGTAAAACAATATTTGAAAATTATGTCATTCTCAAGGAGTATTAATAGAACATGATTTACTGAATAAAAGAAATTATATTTTAATTCAATATCTTGTAGAATTAAAAGCATTAATTTATGCAAAATACTTTACAAAAACTACAGGCCGAAAACTACGTATTAAAGATATTTGTTGTGTATTAAATCGCTTACTGCTTATTTCCTAGTGTTTTATCTACAGAACTTTTATCAGCATCTGTAGGTTTTTCATGTTCATTCGCCAAAGGAATATTCGAAGCACCAAAGCCTTTATCAACTGTAATCGTAGATGAAGGCGTTGTTTCTTTTGATATGCTTTCAGAAGATACGGCTGTATCTTTCTGCGAATATTCAACAGATTTCCAATCTTCGTCGACTTCAACGGTAAGTGCTATTATTTCTCCAACATTAGCTTTCTTTCCTTCGCCAATCTGTAAAAACATTTATCATCGATTTATGTAACTAGGTTTGACAGAAGATAATAAAGAAGCATAGAAAACGTTAACTAAAACCTCAATATTTTCCCTATTTAGAGGCTTATTACAAAAACAAACATTAATATGCATTCTTTAAATAAAATAGAGAATAAATACCTATATTTGATAAAGTTTATTAATATAAAAAAATTAAAAAAAAAAAAAAAAGCAAAAATTACAATGAAATAACGACTTACGATAATTTTAGCAAGTATACTTTCATCTTCAAAGTCCAATGTCATCACAGCCTTATCAGTTTCGATATCGGCAATGGCATCTCCTGGATTAATTAATTCGCCTTCTTTTTTAAACCATTTTACAATCGTGCCAGTTTCCATTGTAGGTGAAAGAGATGGCATAAGTAGCTCCTTACCTTTGACTTTATACAAAATTAAATGGCATTTATATAATATATATAAAAGCATAATATAACTCAGTAAGTTGAAATAATAATTATACGAAGGAAAAAACAATAATAACAATAATAATTATAATTATAATTATTATTATCATTATTATTATCATTATTATTATTATTATTATTATTATTATTATTATTATTGCAATTTCCTTATCGTTAAACGAGGTTTCTTTAAAATCAATTATATAATTTTTATAACTCAATAAATATACAAGGATGTGTTAAAATAATAACACTTGATATATCCAATTGTAAGTCATTTATAAATTATAAATTTAACGATTAAAACATAAAATTTTGATAATACATTTATAATTCATTATAAATATTTCATAAGATATTTGAAAAATAAATTTTTTATAAAATTCCTTAAATTTAAAAATAAAATAACAAAAAAAAAAAAAATTAAAAATTAAAATAACATTAAGTTCAAATAAATAGAATAGTTTATAATATTACGTTATTAATTGTACCTGATTAACATTTTTTGGTTTTAAAATTCAAGGATGCCGTGAATTTAATATCCTCGTTTGTGTATTTTAATAACATAGTCAAACTATATTATAATAGCTTGCATTTGAGTTTGAAAAGGATTTTCTCGCTTATAATTAATAAATTCATAATTAATAATACAATTATAAATGGTCAATAAGATATTATTATACAAATTAATATATTCAATCAAGCGCGTCGTTATAATACCGATAAAAAAAAATGTAAGAATCGCGATAAGGTAAAAGATAGCCAATACAGGACAAATTTCTAAATGGACCCTAACCTCGAATTTTCATTAAAACACATTGATCTTTTAAAATTGAATAAAAATCTCACCATTAAAGATCCAACTGGTGTGAAAACATGATCGTTGATGCCTCGGTGGTAGCAGGATATACGGCACCACGTGCTTACTATGCGTTGTAGTAAAAATCCTTATACCGAACTTAATCATGTTAGACATATTTCGATTTTTGATGCCCGATGACGAAATGTCTAATATTTCGTAATGATACGCACGCGCGAAAAAAGAATGAGAAAAATAATGGGAGTAAGATAGAGAAAGAAGCGGCCTTTCACGTGCAGAGCAGACGATTTCTAAATATTCTCCCATGAGAAAAGAAAATCTGTGACCTTTATTCGCCTTAACAATTGACACTCCCACATATCGAATATCCGCGATCTTGTCAAGGTTATTCAGTTTTACGTAGATATCATGATATTGCATTTGCATTTGGAAAATATTATATGAACGTGTATTAGTAATACTTGTTTAATTATAAAGGATTTCGATCGTCTACTGCATAATTCTCTTTCAATCGAATATAATCGAATTCAATCTATTCGATCTATAAATTATGTACAACTATTTATTTATGCCAAACGTTTGGTAAGATTTTTATTAATTCATTAATTCAATAATTAATTGAATAAGATGAAAATTTAGATTTGTACGATGATAATATCTCTAATATCTCTATATTGCTAATACTTCGGAATCGGTAATTGAAACTTTTGGTAATTATATTTATTCTTATGCAACATATTTTTTCAAATATTAACATAATGGTTTAAACATTATTGAACTACTTGTGTTAAAATTGCCGTGCATACGTTAAAAAAAACAAAATAAATAAATAAAAATTATAACATCCAGTTTTCAAATGGACATCGCAAGAGTAAATTTTTTAGTAATTGTGATAGATAAGAAATAGATAGGAACAAATTAGTATTTTTTAATTTAAAGTTTTGTATTATTGTGAGGAGAAATTACTTTATTTACATTGTACGAGTAAAATATTATTCGATAAATGCAAAATTTAAATAATTATTTAGAAAAACTCGTTTAAAGTATCATATATATATATATATGAATATATAAATTATTTATATAATAAATATAAGAATCGAATAATTGATTGTGTTTTGTTATTATAAATTAATTCAATTGCTTTTCATTGCATTATTTTATTAAAAGAAAAAAGTTGGAAGATAAAATAAACGAGTCACAAGAAATGCAAAACTTTATTACAGTTATTGTGAATGTATAAGTATTTGAAATTATAAATCTATAACTATATTTGTTCAATAATATGTCAAATACATTATAAAAAGTTATAGATGAGAAAAGTAAAAGTTTCTAAGAACTTTTATATAAAAAATTGTATTTACATCCAAATTGATATTAAACTTTTTATAATGATATATTCAGTAGAGATTCTGAAAATATTCAAACAAATATATATATATATATATATATATATATATATATATATATTGTTACTATCGTAATTTTAAATTAAGGTCAGTTGTAAGATAATTTGGTATATGAGCATTATTCGTATTTCTAAGTGTATTGTTCCATTCCAACAAACAATAGTCGACAAATGATTTCAGTACGACAGATAATTGACCATATTATAACAATACGATACAGTAATTGAAACTCTTACATGCATAAACTAATTATTTATGCTCTTGAAAATTTGATTTAATCGCAAAATTATATGCATGTGCATTTTTTTTTCTTCCTCTTGTTTTTTCGTACCTCTCCAATGATGAAATTGCCAATTAGATGGAAAAGTCTGATTCGTTAGAAATTCAGACACATTTTGTATAAAAGTCAAAAACGAAATTAATAAATAATATGTATTTTTTAGAGTAAGGAAAAAATTATTTGTTGATCTATTGCACAGTATTTTACATTTAATACAAATATTTTACAATAAATTTTTAAACACCATATGGTCAAATGTTTTTATATTGAACTTAATTATGACTATGAAAATAACTTTATAAAATTTATTTTCAACATTATTCAAACGTAGTACAAGCATGATAATAAATTAAATTGGCTAATTTTTTAATTATGCTAATTAAAATTTTTGATATATCATTATTATAATATTATTTTATAATTAACAGTAAACTATGTTTATAACAGGCCAAGAGAAAGATATTAAAAATCATCGCGAAGTACTGATATAAATATTAAATTTACTCTTACGCAAGACCAATTGATAAAATATATATCTTGATTTGATAATAATATATTGTATTATTTAAAACATCCTAAAAAATATTATAATAAAATTATATTATAATTTAAGGAGATTATTAAATTAATTGTATATAAAATATATTCGTAGTATAAAAATTTTCTTCATTCGCATTAAGCGTTTGTCAGGTTAACACAAAATTAAATTTAATAGAAAGAATTGAAAAGTTTTGAATTTTGATAAATATATCGATGATTGATTAAAACTTTACACGTGCTGTTTCAGAATATCAATATACTTTCACACAAATAATTTATTTTAATCTCAATGATTTTTGACATTCTTATGATTATTAACTTGTTACGTTAATTTATAATATTTTTCATATATAATTGTTCATTAATATTAAAATAATTTTTTAAAATTCACAATAAAAATTTATAAAATAACGTTTATGCTATTTTTATACATCACACGACATATCGTACGACGAGATTAGATAATTGAATTTTTAAATTAATTCATCAGATTACTGTCGTCTACTAATAAAACTTATCTCCGGTTACATGAATGTGAGCATGAAATATACTAAATTTTTATCTAAATTTATTAAAGTTTTTAAAACATATCATTGATAAAAATAATTATAAAATTTGCAAAACTAAGACAAATGAATTACTATTAAATTTTCAATCAATATTTGTATTTATAAGTAAGTCGATTGTATTAAAAAAAGAAAAAATATCTTAATTTCTGCTACTGGATTTCTTGAATACTTTGCAAATATTTTAATTGTATTTCTTGCAATATTTTTATATGGAATTTTTTTTTTTTTTTTTTTTTTTTAAAGGAAAACATTTTCTTAATAAATTATCTAAACTAATAGAACGAATTGTATCCAAATAAAGGTTGGACCCACAGATATCAACAAAAAAGACTAGAGCAATGTTATAATAATGGAACACCAAAGTTACGTTTAAAATTAAATTTATGCTTGAAGTGCATTTAAATGAAACTTTAACGTTATATATTCAAATAATTCTTTATATATGTTATTTAATTTCCGCCTTGGAAAAAAAAAATTTTGTATTATTATACGAGAGTTAAAGATCAAATAAAAAATTCATATTAACTATTGATTGATCGCGCTGTTATGTAAAATATTAATTATGGAAAATTAAATGTTATTTCGTATCTACTTTGACATTCATATTATTAGCATAAGACAGAATTTAATTAATTATCTGAATTTTGTTCTGCATAGAGTTTATTTTAATAATGATTTTATGCAATTACCTTCTTGTAAAATGACATGTGATATTTTCAGTTTTAATTCATAATCTTCGTTTAAAAAAAAACAAAAAACAGATTGAATAAGATAACGAATGAACAAAGGAAAAGCAAGTGGATTTGAAAAAATTACAGTCAATTTCTTTTTTTAAAACCTCGATAGATTGATGACATAATATAATATGCAATAATATCATATCAAGATTCTCCCTCATAATTACATAATACATTTGCGAGTAACAGCCACGTTTCCTCTAATTGGTACAGATATCTTTCATCCATATTAACATCTGCACACTTATAACTGCATTGAAATAGAAATTAGGGACTGGAAGTGCTTAGTTATAAATTCTTCCTAAATAGCTTAAGGTAGGAATCTTTTAAATAAACAACTAAATAATTTATATTAAAGATAATAAATTTGTATCTCTGAATCATATAAAATTTACATTAATTGAACAAGCATCACAAGCCGATTTTAAGGAGAAAATCTTAGTAAGGATTTTTAAACAAATAGAGAGAAAATATACTTTTTATGATAATTAATTTTTATTGGGATAATTTTTATGATATTTAAATATATTAACTTTTAAAGATGTTATGAGTAATACTACATTGTTCTAGTCTACGAATATATTAGATAATAGTCTTGTAACATGTTATTTAAGTTAATAAAATTATAACTTTCTCTACTATTTGTATTAAATTTTGATGAGTTTTTTTTTTTTTTTTTTTTTTTTTTTTTTTTTTTTTTTTTTTTTTTTAATAACATTACATTTTAAGTATTGCTACATAACTATATATATTTAACATAAAGCAAATAATCGACGCTTTTATTTGATCAATTTATTCGTTACGAGTAATTAATTCCTTATAAGATTTATCTATTATTAGGAAATGTAACAGTCGATATTAAAATTCACCTATCTCGATTAAAAATGTAGTAACTTAATTCATGTACAAAAAAAATAAATAAATAAATAAATAAATAAATAAATAAAGTTTTATAGAATAATCATTGGTATGCAAATATTTTTTTATTAGCTTCATCTACACAAAATTTTAATCGTGATTGGATATATATGTATATATATATATATATATATATATATATATATATATATATATATATATATATATATATATATATATATACACACATGTATGATAGGTTGAAAAGAAAAAAATAATAAAGTTTGTGCTTTTAAAAATATATATATTATATACAATATACTACAAATGTAAAATGCAAAAGTGAATGCGTATCGCCCGACATTTCAAGAGAATATCACTTTGCGTAGGCGAATGATATGTTTATATACAAAATTTGTTTTACAACCTTGTTGACAGTAAAATTATAAAAGTGAGTGGTGGTGGATGACGATGTCCCAGCAGTGTATTATTAAATTATTCTCAATACCACGTATCGCTTTATTGCTCGGATAAGGAAAACCTGAGTTCATCTTCTAACTGAATCATTATATTAATCCTTGTCCACTTACGCCGGACTTTTAATTTTACAATGCTCGTAACAATCATATTGCGCTTACATTTTCAATTTCAATTTACAAGAACATACAAATCTGTTATTCTTTATAAGAAACATGTTTTCAAATACAGTGATCCTACATTTTTCAACACTTATTGTTTTAAAGAATCTAAAACCTTAGATAGAATGACCAGCATACAATATAAATAAATAAAAATATGGCAACCATAGGAACCTCAATTAATTGAAATTTATACAAACAATTTAAAATGCTTGCCAATTTGTCAAGGTATAATTCGTATAATAGAAATAATCAGAAGCCAGGTATAAGCCTTAAGGTCTATTGTTGGATTCATTCGATAGGAAAAGCCCATGGGTGATCAACGTAGCCATATTGAATTTCTTTAAGATGTTTAAGAAGAGTTCTGAAAATTGGTTCGGTGTGATCCAGCGTTGGCAAGTAAAAACTCTGATCCATATATTCTATGAATGAAATTGGACTGACTATGCAGGCTGTACCAGCACCAAATAGTTCTAGGAGCTACGGGAAAAAAAAAAAAAAAAAAAAAAAAAAAGTCATTTCTTTAAAAAATTGCATATATATATATATGATTAAAATGAATTTACAATGCGACAATTAACTTTTATTGAGAAGTAATGAAAAATTGTTATAAAAATTAACATATCGAGTAAAGATTCGTATCAACAGCTTTAATGAATAAAATTTAATATATTTAATATATTATTTAATATATATATATATATATATATATATATATATATACACACATTTGTTCATCTCCAATAGAATAAAACTTTGTAGGTATTTGAGTGTCGAGAGAAATAATAATAAAAGCGAATTAAAATATAAACATAAGAATTTTTATAAATGAATTTATAATTACTACTTTTAATGTAAGGGCAAGTAAGTTATCAATGTAATTTAAAATATTATATTTTTTATGAAATGCAAGGACATTATTTATTGTGTCATGTTGATAAGGCGGTCATAAGCGATTTACTTAATTTATACGTATTTATCTTATCTTGTAAAATATTAAAAATACTGCATATTCTTACTCTATTTTCCGATAATAATTGACAAACTTCTGCCATTGTGATTTTTCTTTCGGATACTTTAAATTGGTTCCATTCTTTGGCAAGGGTTAAAATTGAATTCCTAGTTATTCCTGGTAGAATAAGACCATTCAATGGAGGTGTAATCAGTTCTTTGTCTAAAAATAAAAATTGAAGCATAGTATGGATTTTTACGAAAAGTTGTCCACGCTTTTATTAAACGTATTTTATTAATTTATCGAACTACTGTCCTACTCTCGTATTAATTATATAGTGCTTATAAATAGAATAATTATTACCTAATAATTTAAACAATAATGCACATAATAAAGGAATGCATATTCGAAATAAACAAGATAATTAATAATGGCAAGAGCATAAGTTCACTATTATAAATAAATCGTAAATCGATAAAATTGTTAACTACAATAAAATACAGAAATTAATAATATAATTGTAATCGTTAATTGTAATATTAATGCGTGGAACAAGTCATGACTATTAATAAGTAAGAGAACATCGTGATAGTCACCTCCTTGATCGTTTATACAAAAGAGGAAAATATTCATGGTGCCAGCTTCTGTTAATTGACGATCCTCTCCATAAAGCCAAAGAACCTGCTGTAACCCCTTCTCGGTCGCTTCCTTTTGTACGTGAATCGTTGGTGCATAATTACTTCCCATTTTTCGGTCTCCGCAACCGCCGGGCCAAGCTCTCGTGTACCGAGGATCCGCGAGCAACGACACGCCCTGATTCATCTCATGGTGTTTGAAATAAGAGCCCACTGGGCTGAGGATTACGTACAACATTGCCGAATCCGAGGTAGCCACTCCCAATGTTGGCTAGGAATTAAAAATTTCATACGTTCAAAAGTCTGCGTATGCTATTGCGCCAATTACAAATTAACATTTATCCTAATTTATCGTAATTGCATTCCAACTCGCGCAACATACACATTATTTAACAATAGCTCATTGAAATTGAAAGGAGGGTTGCACGATTACTTCTGCTCTGCTTGGTTATTACAATCAAACTGGCTTGTTGTAATAATAATTATCGACGTAAGTGTACGAGCACAGTCAATATTTATTAGCTGCACGGAGAATTATTTAAGACTCGATTGAAAAAATTGAGATTTCCAATTTGCTTATTAATTTTGAAATGGTAATTTTGCAAACAGTTTATAAAATGTTTATTCTTATTTTTTTTATTTTTCTTTTTTATTTTCTCTTTCTTTTAGTATAATCTTATCGGCTACTTTATCGCGGCATTTTTTTATTTTATCTATATCGTTGCTTTTATTATAAACACTTTTAAAATAAAAATTAGCCTACAGCTATTTGATTTATATTTATAAGCTTATAATACAACTTATTATGTCATATTCGCATACTCTAAATGTAAATTAATTGAAAGAATTATCTCACACGATTGATATAAACTTTTGTTTGCAATATCTATTATTTCTGAAGTTTTAATAACGTGTGCAAATAAATCAAGATTTATTACGAATAGGTTTATTATCAAAAATATATTACGAAAGTAATATATCGATACACAAACATTTATTTTCTTTTAATATCAAAACTATTTTTCAATTCTTAATAACGTAATATTTATTTTACATGAACCCCAATTTAAAACAGACAATTAAATGTTTAAAAACATTTTTTAACGATATGTATTATTCGAAATTTCTATCAATTAAATTAGAAGAAAATTAACAATTATCATTGATAAGTTCAAGTTTTTAATAAATATATTTAATCCTTAATATCATATTACTGACAATACGTTAAACAAGTCAGTGGCTATTTATTTGCGTAAAACATTAATAAATAGCATACAAGTTAGTTGTTAATAAGTGAAATTATAATATTTGTAATGAATGTTATAGAGTTACAAGTCTGATAACTTGAAGCTGAACTGGAGCTATAGAAGCGAAAACGCAAATGATAAGTAATGCCCTGTGTTGTTGGTATTGGCAAAAGAATTTCATAATGTTCATCGTTATTTTACGCTAAACAATAACAGTAAGAGTAAAAAGTTTTGGTAAAAAAAAAAAAAAAAAAAAAAAAAAAAAAAAAAAAAAAAAATGAGAGAAAAAGAAGAGAGAAAAATACATCTATCTCTACATTAACTCGTCGCTTTTCTTCACAGCTATTCATAATCTCTGTAGTTAAATGTATTATTTTGAGATCATGAACAATAATGAAAGAATATTTTTTGTTTAAATTGCAAGTAGATTAATTTAAGATAAAAGGAGCTACCAGCTACCAAGCAAGCTACGTGAGATTGGGCTAAGGAATGTATACTTGATCGATTAATGAAGTTATATTGTTTTGTTTGGGTCAATATAACAAAGAAATAGTCAAAGAATTCCTGCGGAAGAATGCTTATCGCTACGTATGTTCTAACATACGTCACAGTACGGTCGATCGATTTCCTTATGACATGATAAAGGGAGTATCATGAATCTGACATGTTGACTGGGATCTATATTAAATAAAAGACAGAGATCCGCCCCTGGGAAATCAAACATCACGCCACGAAATCCCACATAGGGTTATCGGTATTGAGAAATTGACTGATTAAACCCCGAGTAAAATGATGCGAAGTCAATGACGCTGATGACATAAGCGACTTTGATTATCAGGAGCTTTGCAATGAAAATAAGATCTAGGATAGAAATATAAATTCTTTGCAATAACAATTATCAATGTTTTTTTTACCTTAGTGTACTTGTATACTTACGTCAATGCCTATTAATGTGGGCCTTATGTATAGGCTCGAGGCTTCTAAATGTGGTACCCACTCTTGATCGATACTAATAAGTCTGTTTATGCATTTAATCAGTTCCATTCCATTGAAAGTCGGTAAGCCAGATCTTAGAGCCGAGGCATTCATTCTATCCATATTCATTTCCGGCCTAAATACTCGTATTTTCCCATCGATTCCTCGATATGCTTTCATACCCTCGAAAAGCTGGAAAAGTTATTATGTCAATATGGCTACTTCATAATACGTTAGCATCAAGACCAACATAATATGATTATTGAATAGAACAAAGAAATACCTAAATATCTAAATTAATCTATTAAAATTAATAAATCACGTATAATTCATTACCATAAGAACTAATTAAAATTTTTTCAAATTTAGTAACGTTCAAATTATTTGATATTTTGTAATTTATAATAAAAAGAAGCTTGAAAATCTTTAATAATATGTAATCCGATCCTACGCTATACTATATTATTATGAAGAATTTCTATTTGAAATAGTTGTTAAAAGCCAATGTGAGATAAATGCTAACGATAGTTTAAATTTTCTAAAATGTCGAATAAATTAAGGATTATAAATGAATTTAAAAGTACGAGTGCTTCCTTAAACATTAGTTTGGAATTGTTAATTTATTACTTTGAAAGAACAGTATTGACGCATAAATTCTTATGTGATAAATTACCTCAACAGCATAATGAAGAACTTTGGCAGCCGGATGTAAGACCAAATTTTCAAATGGAGTAATTTCTGGTATTTGCCATCCGCCAAGAGCTTCATAATAAAATACTTTCAGCATATGATCTGTGAAATATTTACCAAACCCTAATTCGCTTACATTGGGCTTTGGTTGTAATTGGTGAGGCGCTGCCAACCGAACCGACAGATCTGAATACTGTAATAATTAAATATCATATTCTTAGTTTCACTAATTAAACACTATAATTATATTCATTAATAAACTTGTCATTCTAGTCTATTAAATGTACCTTAAACGTTCTGTCCGGCTGTACAGTTTCTTTATCTCTTATTTTTAAAAATGAGCTCCATCGCACATTGGGCTGCAGCTGATTTAAAAGGCCACTAAAGGATAAAATCTGCAAACAGGATGTAAGGTTAGTTTAACCTTCATACAATTAAATTATAAACTCAAAATAATCATGTATCAAAGACCCACCTTTTTACTTTGACTTATCATACTTTTTTATTAGAATAAACTATCAATATTATATCAAACGACATAAAAGCATATAATTATTTCATTAAACGATAATTATTAAAATTAAATTTAAATTAAATTGCTACATATGAACGCGAAATAGTCACATATTTTGTTTATCCAGGAGTCGATTTTTGGCTACGGAATGATTTGCACTATTTTTCATGATTGTATGATATTTGAATATTAATAATTATATAAAACTTGTGATTTTTGCAATTGATATTACATTATAAAAGCTTTGTGCCGTTAGTGTTAAGATAATACATCGAACAAAACGAATTTATTCCAGTGGTTATGATTAATTGTAACAGATATACTTAATAGCTGACAAAAGTATTTTGTAAACATAAAAGAAAAAAAAAAGAAAAAGAACACACTAATAGAATTTCATTTTAAAAAAGTTCCAAAATGTCATCTTCTCTTTAGCATCCGATATTCACACACTAAATTATACGAAATTCGTTAGCCTTCATTAAACTACCAAATCAAAGTCTTAAATTAAAAATTTAATTCCACTAAAAAAGTATTTTCTTGAAATTCTCCTTAAGTGTATGTATTCTTGGCCGCGTAGGGTTGCATAAGCTAAGAACGAATATTTGTAAAACTTCAAATTCAACTATTTTTCAACGCTGATTTAAACGCTCATTGAAATATCAATTAACTTCTCAGAATGCACGAACTTTATTTGACTTTACATTGGACAAGGTGAATTCATAGGGAATTTTTGAAAGAAAAAAAAAACAGAATTCGAAACCGTTTTTGCGTATAGTTTCCATACACACGTGCCCGAGCCCGTAAAGTTTAATGCAGGTAAGGTTAGTACGAAAGACCGCGTAAAGGTTGCCATTTGAACAAGACATAAAGCAAATGGGTTTGATATGGGACTAAAAAGGTTTGGATTAATTTAAGCAGATTCGCCAATTTATCGAATAACATTATTATGCAATTCAATTCGAAAATTACGTATGGATAGTATAACGTACCTTACGCCTCAGGTGAACCATTATTCCTTATCCTCTTTAACGCTTTGTTTGGCTCGAGAACTCCGTTAATCGAGTGACAGCAGTTGTATAATCGATTGCAAATCAATGCACATTATACGACGAAGCACCTTAGAATTTAACTTAATTCCTTCTTCTTCTTCTTCTTCTTCTTCTTCTTCTTCTTCTTCTTCTTCTTCTTCTTCTTCTTCTTCTTCTTCTTCTTCTTCTTCTTCTTCTTCTTCTTCTTCTTCTCCTCCTCCTTCTTCTTCTTCTTCTTCTTCTTCTTCTTCTTCTTCTTCTTCTTCTTCTTCTTCCTCCTCCTCCTCCTCCTCCTCCTACTCCTCCTCTTCGTCTTCTTCTTCCTCTTTTATTTATCAGCGAAATTGCTACACTGCTCTTTCATTCAAAGCTCTCTTAATAACTTGATCGATCTCCGAGAGAAAATCCTTAAAATCATCGGAATTGAATTCTCCCTTTGCGGCAACACTCACACGAACTAAGGTACACGAATAAAATAGGGCTAACGATTACAGCAGGCCAGTCGATCGCTTTATAGATCGTCAACATGTGAATCCGATCTCTTTTACGAATAATCACATCTCCAAAGCAGGGAGATTCTCGAATGGAAATGGGAATTAAGCGCGAGGGCCCACACGGGACTTGCAGCGTAAAATTTTCTTTTAGCGAGCCGCGCTCCGGGGCACTTGTGTCGATTTACGTACGCGCGCGCGCGTCTCTCCGATACTTCTCGAATAATGAATTTGAATGAAGGCATCAGCTAATATTTTATTTATCAAAGCCGAAGGAGGGGGCTAGTAAGTATAGACAAAAAAAAGAAAAAAGAAAAAAAAAGAAAACGAAGGCGCGTCTTTCTCGATCTTCGTTTCCCCTCCTTTTCTTGCGACGTTCGTCTTGATAACGTCGAGTGCGCGCTCGTGCGCGCACACACTCTCCGACATTTAAGTTTTAGCAAAATTAGAAGTACCCCGTGATAATCATTGTTGCCATTCACGATATAATCATAATTGCGATCGAGCTAGCCATTACGAACGTAAAGTTTGACAAATTAATAATTAATAATTTTATACATAAGCTTACACGACTAACGCCTTTCGCCGTCAATGCGAAGTGAGCAAAATGAAATCGTAAATACGCGTTTGTTGTGTTCACGCGGTGCGTGTAAATTGGCATTATGATAAAATCGCTAAGGTCACGAGTACCTCTACTCATTATTTCGGACTCGTGGCACGATTGCGATTACATTTCTTTTACGATTAGTCTACCAAATACCTGGCCTAACTTCACATAAAAAGCGTACCTAATCCGAATATACGCAATATTATTGCATTTACCGATATACTTATCGTAAATACAAATACACATTTATCGCAAATATTGGAACGAGTATGAGCAAGAAGGGGAGGAAGAAAAAATGAGAGAAATTTACAAAGATACGGTTGTGCTTGATAATAAAGTATATCAATAGTTTCATTTAATATTGATGGTAAAAGATTTCAATTGAAAAAGTACGCTAGAATTTATAATTGATGAACTAACGTGATTATTCGCATTTATTATTTAATATTATCGATAAAAGAAATTTCACGCGGTCTTTCGTATATTTAATAAAAATCTCCTTAAAATGTTTGATCGTAGTTATATTGTTAAAATATGCACAACTACAGATATATATGTAATACCGTAAGGATGGTAAAGTTATCAAATAATTGGAAAAATTTTGTTAACATCAGAATTTGTTTAATAATTTTTATTTTGATATCTGCATGCATGATGACATAGTAAAGAATTATTCATTTTTCAATGTTATGGAACGTTGATCGATAAAATAAAATTATATTTCTCTCACTCACTTAGCGAATGGTTGAAGAAGAAGAAAAAAATGTATACCATGTACGAATGACATAATATTATTTAAGGAATTTATTGTATGAAATTATATAATTGAAAATTATTTTATCGTATTATGTATCGTATTATTGTGTAAAGAAAAATTTGCTTGTAATCAATGCCTTCGTAAATAATATTTTTAAACGATCATGAAATCCGTGAATGTAATTATAATACAGTGCGAGGAAAATTACTAAATTTATTTAAATATTTTGAAGATTTAAGATTTATAAATATTAAATATTTTCGTATTTTAATTTAGGAAATAGAACTTAATGATGTTTTCTCTACTTAAACTTATTAATATTTGAAACTATTAATTATTAGATACTCGAGTAGAAATTTTAATCATTTAATTCTATAAAATATTATTTATGAATATATATATATATATATATATATATATATATATATATTTATAACAAAACAAAACAAAACAAAAATTATGAGGTAAATATACGCAAACTTTCATAGAACTAATTTAAAAATTAAATTAAAGAATGTTAATAAAAATAAGCAAAAAGCTAATAATTAATCTCTTGAGAATAATCGTCAAATGAAACAGTATAAACGTTCATGTACATTAACCATCCGTCAAACATGCTAGCTACTACTATTTGCAAAATTAAATATAGTATCGATAATATTAAATTTTTTTTTAATCATTAACGACTAGATTTAATATTTCACTAAAATTATATTTGACAGCTTCATGATTTACTTAAATCTGGTTGCTCTGTGATTGGTAACATATATTCACGTAGAAATAAAACGATATATTAATATTATTTATAATGTTAAGCATGCAATAATTTACATCCATATGAATTGCTTAAAGACCTTTATTTATTAATTATAGTCACAAGTATAATAATAATATCAAAGACACCGTAGAGTTAAAATGAAGTGATTGGAAGTTGGTGATTTGAAAATAGCTCACTAAAGAGCAACTTTTGTTGTAATTAAAGAAACTGCTTTTTATATATTTTCGAGTTCATAAAGAAAGTGAGTCGTTAAATATAGAACGTAAATTAGAAATAGTAGATAAATGAGTATAGATTATGTGTGCGTTAATAGATAAGAAGCAAAGACTTGGGCAATCATTATGACATTATGCGGGAACTCGACGGGGGGTCTTACTTTTCAAATTCTCTCGACTTTTGGCCTCTCGATCCACTGGGCCTTTTCAAATTGTCCCGGAACCACTCGAAATTTCAGCAGCTACACGAGATCGACGTTGGTCCGGTTGGCAAAAGGTTCGCCATGTTAGTGTCTACGCTTATGTCTATCGATTTGCTTATTTTGCAAATTAGCGCATTTAATTTTTCGGTTTGTATTTCGCAGCGTTTCGCACGACTTCAAGCAGTCATTCCAATATCAAGTTATTTTTCTAATCGTTTGTAATCATTTTATAAATTCGAATATTATATCGCGAGTTAAATATCGGATAGTTATATATCTGAGAAAAGATGAACACATAAAAGTCAATGGAATTGTATGTTTAAGCAAATGACAAATTTCTTAAGGCGACAGTAGCAGAGAAAAAAGAGAGAGAGAAAAAAAGATTATTACAAGATAACGAATTTTGAAATTGCTTATTGAAATTGCTTATTGAAATTGCTTAGTGAATGTTCGAAGACCGGAAAATTTTCTAAATAAAACTTATAAAATTATGATAATCAATTGCTGTCTAATTAATTTATTTTTCAAATTAAATACATCCTTACAGATAATCGAGATACATTAATAGACTTAATTGCAATAGACTTGTAAATTTTAAAAAATTTCATCGGCTATATTGAACTTTCTCCCCTAGGAACGACGTTTACGAGAGTAATACTTTAACGAAGACTACGTTCGGATAAAAATTTGTTCGTGTATAAGTTTATCGAAAATACATTTCAGGCTTGAACTGTCAACTTTTATCGCCGATTGAAAGTAAAAGCGAGATAAAGAATAGAAGAAAAAACAAAAAACAAAAATAATGGACGAATTACAACTGATCAAACGTTTTCACAGGATCGAGACTTTTTTTCACTCACTGTCCTCACTCCGTCTTCGATAAAATTACTTATGTCAGGGATCCCACGTGAACTAAAAAATCCGGCTTCCAGATCACCGGACTACCACCCCGGCCACCTCGTGCACCTCATTGTCTTGACTCATTGTCCTCACTGCCTGGAAAGGTCTCGAGGTTAGATCACCCTTATCGGTTCCTGCCCAGCGAGACACTCGACGCATTACTCAAGAGCCAAACCAAACACTACCTGTTGTATTTAGTTGAATAACTATTCCGATATTCGTTGTGCTTCTTTCTACCATTTGCAATACTTACAGCTTGCAACTAGGGATTTGCAGCTTAAAATTTTTAAAAATTTCCATATATCATATTATAATATAAAGGCAAATATCATTACTTTGCTATGTACATTAAATGGCTTTTATAGCGAAACTTGTTACTTTTTTGTATGCACGAGTGAAAAAGAAAAAAGAAAACAACGAGTAAAAGAGATATCAAACATGGTATGAACATTTATTTAAGATTACATTTATATCCCATCGTTCGTAAAAAGAAATTTGATTTATTTTCTATTTCTATTAGCCATTTAATATCGATCGAAACAACCTACGCCAAAGAGCGTTTGTCGTACAAATTTTTAATTTCGTTCTTATTACAGCGAGTACCACTTTTTATAAACGCAATTCCAAGAATTTCCATATAATTTCTATATTTTTTAGAAAATCAACAAAAATATAAATTTTTATATAATTTTCTTTTCATTCCATTTTCTCCCCCCCCCCCCCCTACCCCTACCCCTACCCCTACCCCTACCCCTCCCCCTCCCCCTCTCACCATTGTATTGCAATGTTATTGAATTTATTATATCGATAGCACAAAGCAGTATTTCAATTATAAATTAAAGGTTATCATTTCTTCGTAAGTTTTAAAATACTTAATAATATAGTGATTACAGATGATTAAAAAATATTTTAATAAATCATGAAATGGCTCTTGATTTATTTATTCAAATATTTATCGGGAAATTAAAAGTTCGGGGAAAAAAAAAAAAAAAAAAGTTATACCATAGAAAAGATTTTCTTCTCTAGACTCTTTACCAATAAATTATCGCAATTGACAAATTAATATTTAATACGAATATTATTTTATAGACTGAATGATTTTAGCAGGGCAGTAGTGCAAAATATTTTTAATACGAGATGAAAAAAAATTGAGAAACGACAATAATAAAGAGCTAACCAGTTGTAAGAAGTAAGATATACTTAGGCATGTGTGAGTGACGTATGAAAATTTAAATATTATACATAGCGAAAAGACGAAAGCGCAAACGAGAGTTTCGTTAGTTTCCTTAATTATCCCTAACCTTAGAAGAAGCAACGGTGATTATCAACAATCATACCCTTGTCATAGTTACTGACACTATCGAATGTGGACACAATATCCATACAATATGTGCTTAACAGCTGAACAAATTTTCCCACGATGTTTAAAATTCTTTTTTTAGCCTTTTTTCGTGCTTATATATCTTTTAAAGATATACACGTATGCACATATAATTTCGAGATGGTTATATTATCTTAAGTGTTAAAAATTAAATTATGCAGAATGAAATGGTATATCACATGTAGAAAAATTTAAATTTTCATTTGTATATTTATATCGAATCTCTCATAATTATGATATTTAAATTGCCATCGCTAAATAATATCTAACAAAGCCGATGCATCGCAGTTGATTAATACATAATTCTGTAATTAATATGGATTTGTAATATTTTTAATTTACATATTTATATATAAACCAGTATTTACACATATAATACGTATGCATATTAATTGTAAAACTTAATGATAATAAAAGGTCTTGTTGTTTTATGTAATGCAGAACTTTCAATTGCACATTTGGAAGAACGATAAATGTACGGAGATATAGTTTTTAAATTAATCGGATATTGTTCTTATTTATATATATATATATTAAATATTATTATAATAAAGCTAATTCTTTATTTGCTAACGAACAGCAATAATAATAAATATATTATAATATATTATAATAAATATTTGTCGCGATGTAATTATAGTTATAATAATTTTAAGCTTTGAAAAGTTTTTTCGAAAGTAAGCAATATTCCAATGAGGCATTACAAATGCATTTACAATCATATTTACATGGAGTTGAAGAGAGAATGAAAAGAAAACAGACTAAAATATAGAAAAATTCTTCCGGTGACATTTTAAATTATATCTTATTTAAGACATGGAAATAGAAAAATTATTTGATAATTTACTTAATGTTTTGCTCTCTCCTGCTGATACGTACACTCGCGTTTATCCCGCAGTTTTTAGTTTCGGCATTTTTATAATTTTAAACATTAATATTGTAAAGAGAATAAATCTTTTCCTGTAAAAGTATTGAAATGTATAAGACTTTTAATGTTATCAAAACTGTTATTTTAATAAAAGTATAGAATTTACTTTAAATATATCTTTTTCTTTTTCATTTTTACATTATATTCAATAAAAGCACATAATTAATAATTGTATCTAGATTCTCTCGTCTTCATATATTCTGTTTATAATAAAAACTACATTTCTTATTTGCATTGAAGAACGAGGTTGTGGACAAATATTTGGTCGACGTGTTATCATTATTTTTTTCTTTTTGTCTATCTAAGTCTCTTCACTTGGAAAGCTGATAATATGTTATTCTATGGAGTTTTTGCATCATATATGTTTAAACGGGAGGAGGAGAAGGCTCCTGTTATCATAAAATTATTATTGTTTCTTCACTCCTAACGTATGGATTAGAAACGTCATCGTAGGTGTGGCATGATTACAAATAATTCCATTTCGAGATAAAAATCTTATTTTAAAAGTATAAAGTTATGATTGGATTTTTGTTGTCGTATACGCAATGTTTTCGACCTACGTATACTCAAATAAAATAAGATTTTAAATTTGAAATCAAATTCTCTGAATATTGTCTCGGACTTTCATTTACATAAATATATATATATATATATATATATATATATATATATTTAGATTGTTTAAATACTTGATTTGTTTTAAGAATCAAACTGAAAATCCAACAACAAACTTGAAGAGACAGAGCATAGGCATAAAATTTTATATAAATATAATTGCCCTCAACTTAATTGCAAATACTTTTTTATATTTCTTTTAATAGTTCGTTATAAAAAAAAAAACTTCATTAAATTAATAAATAAAAAGATTATTTTATATTTAGCGGATGATGATTCTTTTTATACCGATTGCCATACCAAAATCTCATTTCTGCAAATGTGAAAAATAATTAATAAGTTTATAAAGTAATAATGAAGTGAAATAGTATACATTTCAATTTGCCATGATATTTCGATTTACTTTACTTTAGAGGGTTTAAGGGAAGGTAAGTTTTTTACGCAATTCACATTAATAAAATATCGATAATTACAAAAAAAAAAAAAAAAAAGGACAATTAAATATTTAGATAATTAAAATTTCTATCCGACTAATGTAACATTTACTCTGGATATCGTTAAATAATAACGATGAAAAATAAAGAAAAAATACCTTCCATTGCAATAATTTCTATTTTTTACATTGTTAATGCTGGATATATATATATATATATATATATATATATATGTATAATATTTATATTGGTACATAATGAATGGGACAATAAATTTAAGATGGAATCGTTAAGCTTTTGAAGCAATAAATGAGACTATGATCGTCGTAAGGTGCATAATTGATAAAAACATTATTAAATAACGGTCGTCTTTAATTCGTAAAATGTGTAAACTTCCTGATGCAATCGACAGTTGGGTTGGCGCATATGAATCGCGTACTCGAATCTAATGATGTTTACCGCTGTTCGATATAAATCTCGGCTTCCATGCCCATTATATCCTCCCATAATAATTACAGGGACTTACTGTTTAACATTCTCGGCATTACGAAGATAAGAAGATTGGAAGCAGTGTGAGCGCAATTCTCTCCAGCGACGGGAAAAATCGGGCGTGCGCCACTGATGATTAACGTCACGTCTCTGCACGTGCGATAAAACATATTTTTCTATATAGTATTATAATTCGAAAACTAGGCCTCGCTGATAATTTTGTTTACACTATTATAAGAATCGGAGATATAATAAAAGCATTGGTCCAAATTTTAATATCCAACTGATTTTTCGCTATATTAAAAAAGAAATTCAATGATAAAAATGATGGAATTCAGCTGTTAGACGACATTTAAAATTATCGCTGTTCGTTTGAAAGTTGGTAAATATATATATTTTTTTTTCCTTTAGTGAGGTATCAACATCGCGTTACGTCCTCATTGCAAATTTGCCGTATCTACACATTCATTGCGTAGCTCTTTACGTAGTTTATTCGGTTCATAGGTTTTAGAGATACTCGATCTTACATTTCCTTTTCATTTTGCAAACTTCTCAAGAATAGTAAAAAAATTTGATTATATCTATTAAATATTTAGAAGTCTCTCGTTGCCTTACGTATTTTCAAAATAATTCTGATATTTCAATTTTTTAATAGTATGGGTTCGTGCATGAATCTAATTGAGCATTTAATTTTTATGTAATTTTATTGATACGGATTATTTTAAAAGAAATAGGTTTTCTTTTTCTTTCTTTTTTTTTAAACTTTGCAAGATGTATTAGCAATGCTATTTTTAATTCTACGCTTATATGGGACTCCGCGTAAGCGATATTTTAATAAATAATTCATACTGCTTTCGGTTTTAATGGAAATATCATATCGTCTATTTGTATTAATATTTCTTAATTTATTTATTAATTTATAGTTGTAATGTCAATGCCCGGCTATACCTTAAATTGCAATGATGAATCATTGAGAACAAAAATTTATTATACGCTTATTGAAAGAAAATATTTAAATGAAAATTTATCATTGAAATAATTAATGTCGTTAAAAATTCAGAATAGCTAGTTATTTCATCGATATCGATTGTTAATACTTTTTTCATTAAAATTTTTAATTAAACATTTTAATGTAATATTTAATAAACCTTATCGATAATTTGTTCTTTTCCGCATAAATTAAAAGTAAGAAAATTCTTATTTACACATACCTTAGAAAAAAAAATGTTTATATAGAGGGGGGAACAATTAATTCTTTGTATAAATAAATTTTTTGAAATTTATTACTAACAATAAATAAAAATATTTGGTAATATCAAAGTAATTTAGTGAATATATAACCACTGAAATACTGCCTGTCTAATTTGAAATACATTTAATATGAATAAAAAGAAATTTTACAATTAATAAATACATATTATTTAAGGTTTTTCATTGTATATTAATTCATTCATGTATATTAATGTGTTCTTATATCGTTTTTAATGTATTTGATAGAAAAATGTTAATATTCAGTTAATAATGTTCGAAAGCTCAGTGTATTTAAATTTTGGTATGAAAAATTATGTATAATTATGCAATCTAACATTACTTGTAATTTAAGCGATCTACAATCTTAATATATATTCCTTATCAAGACAATTTAAAATTAAAAAACTAAAACTATTGTTATATCAAGTTGTTCAAAATTATTATAAAATATATTCGAGATTTATGATTGAGTAATCGAGGAATTTCGTTCATTGATGTTAGTTATTTTTATGCATTGAATTTTTAATTCATCGTCATTTGAAATGAATAATACGTCAAAAGGAAATGTATAAATAAACAATATACATTTCATACAATTTATAAACAATTGTACAATCCGATTCACTTATTTGCAGTATATACGAAAAATTAATGTTTTGCAATTTAGTGCTCCAACAGATTTCTTACATACAAAATTTGCACTCTATTATAAAATTTATAATCATGTAATTCACTTATTAATTTGTAAGTCGATTGATATTTCTTCTTGTTTCTTATTATTTGAAAATCCATTATGTGTAAAATGATGTAATATATCGTAATATACTTTATATCGACTTTATTTATTTAAATATATTTGCATAAATACCTTCACGATCTTTTGATTTTCGAAACTACAGTGTTTCGCATATTGTATTTATAAATTTGATAAATGACGTCAATTCCTTCTATCCCATCCACATTAAATCATCGATTTCGATTTGATTACTCATCTTTTATCTCTATAATAGTTTTATGTTTTTATATTTTTCATTTTCTTTATTTTATCGATAGTAATTGCATTTATTTTATCCACTTCGTTTTAATCACTTATTTACTTAAGTTAAATCATTGTTGTCGTGCTTAGCATAATACAGTTTTTTCATTTCCATTTCCTATGATATTGGCTATTATTTCATTCTCTCTCTCTCTCTCTCTCTCTCTCCCTTACTATTGTTATTTTTATATTTCTTTTGCTCATTATAATTAATTATTTTATTTTCAATTTTCCTTTCATTTTAATTTTTGTGGAATCAACTTATATTAAATAGTCTATAATACATAATATACTAGCTACAGTAACAATACCATATTATTCTATTTGTAATTGCATTAAAATTATTTTATCGTATGAACTGAATAATTTGTTATAATTTATCCTATTAGTTACATATTTATTGACATGCACTATTGAGTTACTTTGGCAATGTTAAATAGATGTTGATAATTAATTTGAAAATTCTTATGATTTCTTCTTGGTCATTTTTAAAATGATTTAAGAATTCTTTTTCGTTATCTGCAATGATTATTTTTTGCATTTTTTTGTTTGGTTTTGTTTTGTTTATAAATGCGCAAACGCATTTTTTATTAATTTATTTTACGTTAGTTTATGAATGCTTTGTACATTTAATTTCCTCCTATTTCTATATAAGGGTACACAATTTAGATAATGTGTAAATAAATTTTTAAAAATCATTATAAATTGTCATATTTACTTTGTAATAATTTTATCGAATGGTTAAATTTATTTAATACGCTTAACTGTTTTTATCCTACACATGTACATATCTTTTGATATATCTGTAGACTTTCGTTCGTCTTTTAAAACTAAATTACGTTTATCGTTGTCTTGCAAGACTAGAAAACAAATTAAGAGCGATAATTAATACGATTATTATTTCGTTTATTTTCCAATTCAATGACTTAAAAAGTGTAAAGGCGCCGTTTGAATAGAACTTTCGATTCAGAGTGTTAAGTTATCGCTAAATTAGGAAAGTATATTTTATTCAAGTTGATGAAATTGTAATATATACATACACATATATATATATATATATATATTCATTTTAATTAATTAGATTAAATAATAATTCTACTGTCACTCTTATCATTTTTTTTTATCTTGTGATAATTTCATATCAGATTATCGCAAATATGTACAAAAAATTACAAGTATAATGAATCAGCTACACTGTAAAGACGAAAAATATGAGATAATCGTTGTTGCGATATATAAGGAATAAAAAAAGCTGGGCGGAATATAAAAATGTATTAATCAAGAACAGTAATTATCAATTATAAAAGACAAATTATTGACGACTTTATTGTAATAATATATTTATTCGATATAAAATTATAAAATTATAATTAAAATATTGTATTGTTAAAAAATAATTTACAGTCGATTTAATAAGCTACATAGTTTAAAAACAAATTGAAATCGGTTTGAAATCTAATATATTTCGAATATTTAAATATGACATATTTAAATATGATATATAAAGTACAAAAAGTGATATTTGTAACATATTTTATGTGTTGGTTATTAGAATTTAAAAAATCTACTCATTACATATACTTTGCATACGTGTGCGAGTGTCAATGTAAGAGGTTTATATTTATTTATTCGTACGTTTATAAATATTTATTTCAATTCAGATTTGAAAATCGCCTAAGTTTATCGGTATTTACCATTACAATTTTGCATACATATAAATTGCACAAGACCTTACATTATTCTATTCATTCGGAACGATCGAAATAAACTTTTATATCTAGAATTTGATTATAAAGTGGCAATTTCAATTTGATTAAGGATTGGCGAGTCGCCTGCACACACGCACACACGCACGCACGCGCACGCACACGCACGCACACACACACACATATATATATATATTCGATTTATATATATAATACTTTATTTGCTTGTTCAATATTTCGTTCAAATTTTCATTTGAAATACACATTCTTAAATCTAACAGGAATTGCAAAATTATCCCCATTGATAATACAATGTATATACTTTGACAAAACCCTTAAACTATCGAGGTTTCCATTATTGTTTTTGTACTGACAATATTATGCCGATTTATTTATTTATATTTAACAATTTTCAGAGGATATTTCGTTTTATTAATTTTCTTTAAATTTACATAAATCGGAATGGCTAAAAGTTATAATAAAAATATGACAAATCAAATTCATACACGGAAACTTATAAAAGAATGAATACTTATTTATGTCGTTTCGTTATAGCAGTAAAGAAAACTTAAAAGCAGTTAAGTAATTTTTTAAAATCTCTCATCTTATTATACAAATAAATATTATTATAATACTTCAAAGTCGCTATATTATATAAATGATTTTCATTTTAATATTAATAAATATTTAATGGTTTCGTCAAAGTAACACTGTCCTTAAAATTGAGTATGTATTAATTATTTTTATGACGATTTATTAAATATTGTTTATATAATATTATCACTTATCCTTATTTTTCTAATATGGTGAAAATCATTAAATTTTTATATTCTAGTATCAAGAGAGTTGTTAATACACTGATAATTTTATAGATTATTCATGAAACTTTAACAAACTATAAAAATTTGATATCTGTTTTTATGTCTAATCTACTTTAATGAATTGATACAAATCTAAAACGATTATTATTCAATTGTTATGCTTAAGAATATGAAAAATGGCTTCGAAAATAAATCGAGGCGGAGTCTCACTGAAATTGATGGTACGAAATTATGATCGCTAATTATTTATATACGACCTTTAATATCAATAAATCACAGCATTTGGAAGGATGGTTGCGAATACCGCTTTAAACTTTAATCCCATTGTTTCTTTTTTGTTTTGTTTTGTTTTTAACGTACTTTTACATCGTTAGAATTTATGTAGAGACGCTAAGAATGTTCGAAATTTTGCTTCTTCCAACGACTCCTAGTACAACAAACTACATGATAAACATAGTACTTTAACAAACCATTTTTTTCTTTTTCTTTTTTTAACGTGATATACCTTCCTGGACTAGGTTCGATACATATCTTATATTTAAAAGGGAAAACAAAATTATTCCGTTGAATTTTCCAAAACGTTTGCGCTCTCTTCGCTTATAGTTGTCAAATATCTGTTGTCAAAAGTTTTTTCAATCTTTTTATTATCCAAGCCTGTCTCAAGACTTTTCTCGAGATTCTGTCGATTTTGCTCTATTCTATATTGATTCTCTAGCATTTCTTTTCTTTGATTGACATTTACAAAATGTTTCTCATAGCCACAATAAGCATCATCGTCTAAACTAGTCCAGTACCGAGTAATTGTTGGAGATGTGTCTGGCGAGCTATCAGAAAAGTCTCCAATAGCTCCAAACATTGGTGAATTTGTCGGATAAGATAGAGCCGGGTACGGGATTGATTCCAAGGAGCCAAAACTTGGCAAAAACATTCGATGGTATTGATTATAGCAGGAACCATCCTAAAATATTACAGCCACTTTTAGGTTCTTAACGGAGAGACAATTTTTATTATAGAAGCAATTAATTATTTTAAAAAATTCTTACTCACCATATTGTAATGTGAAGTAAGAGTTACTTCGGAAGGTCTTAATTTTACTCTACTCGGTTGAAAAACACAAAGAAGTGTCCAAGTTGGCACAAAATATTTGAGAATCATGATAACTACTAAAAGCGAACTATAGTATAATTGTATATGATTGTAAATTCCACTGCATCCACTTTCATCTTTACCCACTGTAGAAAAAAAAAATTGCAAACGACTTATTACATAGACATGCAAATTACGATAGAAATTGGAAGGTTATTCTGTGAAATCGGTTACTTACGCAGAACCATAATAGCATCGAAAACAACTGAAATGGCTGCCGACACTTCGTAAACTGCAGTGACAAGCCATAAATCTCTTGTCTGTGACGAAGATGCAGGCATCATTAGAGCTGAAATAACTAGGCGTCTATTACTATGTGTTAGATAAAGCGCAACAGCCGCAAATAATTGAACCGCAATGAAGTCCGCACTAGACAACATTAACCAATAAGGTCCTGCAAATACAAGCACTAATGAGTTTTATACTTTTGCACATTGTAATAGCTTTTTCTTTATAATTTTTCTCCTGTACTTTTTACAAGCTAATGTTTTCACCACTCACACATTTTTTCATTTTAATTTGACACATTAATTTTTATTATTACTGGATGCCTGTATTACTTAGGCCCATTTTTTGTTTTATAGCGCATAATATACTCACTAAAGCATTCTGTCCATGTTCCACTAACATCCACCATTCCCATTAAGACAACGGTGATGCAATAAAGAGTATATAGACAAAGAATGGGATTAATGACGTGTTGCACGACATCGTCCCTGTGGCGAGAACGCGCTGCCATTGACCAATGAAGATGACAAATTAAAACGAATTGATAAAGCTTGAAGAAATTTGTAGCAAAATTTAGTTGTGGATATCGAATTCCAAATACAAAACTTGTAGCACTGCAATTATTTACATTACATAATTTGGACATAAACATAAATTATTAACATACGTTAATTATGAAATCGTGTATTTTAAATTTACCTGATCATGCATTGTATAGCGGAGAGATAAAATATAACGTAATGATGTATTTGCGAATGCTTGTATCGATGGTACTTGATAATTTTTAAAACTATGAAGAGTAACGTTATTATACTAAGAAACACCAATATACCAATTCGTCCACAGGCCACATTGTCATAAGGATCTAGACATCCTTTATTCAATACGTCCAACGTATTATTGTCAAATTTTCGATTACGAGCCATGGCTACTCTTCCCAATTGATTCTGATGATATTGCGATGCTTCAACTT
>NW_011948435.1:1792194-1813830 GCF_000503995.2 Ceratosolen solmsi marchali
AGAGCAAACGAGTGTATGGTTAAAGTTTATGTTGAATGTCGCCTCCCATCGATTTTCTACTAAAACATAAGTATTTTCTTTTCAACGAACAATTAACATTGGCTAATGCATCGAATAACAATAGCCCATGACAATACGAGAAATAGGAACTTTAATGATAACAACACGTTCGAATATCTAAATTTACAATAATTCATCGTCGATCGTTATACTGTCGCTAATAATAATAAAATAAAAAAAATACTTTATCGAGGCAGCGATGAATAAATTATGTGTTATAAACAAGTTGCATTAATCGCTTATCGCGATGATTTTTAATTCTTGACGATGATAGAAGCTTTTATTGCGAGCTTATTTATATTGTAAAAACATTATGGCCGTTTAATTACACGCGCATTCGTTGGATTCCCAATGTCCTAAACACAAATGAGAACATGGAACGTTAATCTTAGCAAGCGCATTTCCAGCATAAAACATACATTATGTCGATAATCTTTCGCTATTGAGACATTGAGAATATAGCATAGACGTCCGTAGAATGGCTATTGCACGTATTCCCAATCAACTTCAATCCCCAGAAAAATTCTTCAAACAAAGTTTAATGCCTCTTCCTGCCCTGCCAAATGCAACGGACCCGAGGCGACGGACATAGCAACACCGAGACAGCACATTTGCCGCCAAACCCGCCCGTTTCTTTCTCCTCTCGACAAACAAGCGGCTCGATTTAAGGAAAACAATGGAAGTTTTCAGTATCGCTTCTCTCCCCCGGCTCCCCTCGCCCGAGACTTCGAAGAACCCGGACGAGCGAAGAGGCGAGCAGAGCGGTATCCGACGCAGAGCAATACGCAATTGAGAAACCGAAGGCGTAGGAGGCGAAAGCAAATGACAATCGGATGTGGAATTGAGGATGGATTTCTAAGAAGAGCCGGCACCGAGTACATGCAAGAGACAGCACTTCGTGTAATATTAATCAAGAGCTCCTTGGCTAACGCTAAAACTCCTTTGCTTACCTTTTCCACCTTAGGCGAGCCGCCCCTCCGCCCTTACGTCCACCTGGCTCGCACCTCGGCACCTCATTTCGGGCATTTAGCCAAGGTCGGCCCTACGCCTCGTCCCGACGCCCACCGTACCACCACCTCGCGCGACTGACGATTCTCCCCTCGAGCCCGCTCGGACCCACTACTCCCTGCCTCTACGCCTGACGACGTCAGCCGACTGCGATCGCCCGGCAAAAAGTCCACGGGATAGGTGGCGGACGAGGAGGGGGCGAAAGCGGTGGCGGAGAAGGAGGAGGAGGAGAGCCGCGCTCGTGTCGGGAGAGTCGGATTGCGCAACCGAATTGCACCGAATGGTCACGGAGTCCTACAATTGCGGGCCTTTCGAGCCATTGGGGCTTTGATTAGGAGAAGGGAGACACTAGAACTTTATTGATCATGGCCCCTGCTTTATACCCCCTCTTCGCGGGTAACGGACATTCTCAACTTTTCACGGCTTTATCATCGCGCTCTTAGGCACGCGATCCTTCGCTTTTGCGCCACAGCGATTATTATTTTTTTTTTTTATTTTTTTTTTTTAGGTGAAACGAATAGCTCGAATTTTCGCTCAAACATCAGTGGGAAACTCTTCTTTATCTTCTTCTTCTTCTTTTTTTTACAACATATTTTCGCGCTAATTGATAGTTGGACAATGTTGCCATTAACTACATTATATTTAATAAAAAAGCAACCAAGGATAACGTCTTATTTAGAAAATTTGTATTTTTAGCAATTTAAGCAAGGGCTACTCTTTGAATATTTTTAAACAATATTAGATAACTGCGATAAATTTTCATTAAAAATGAAGAATTCTCGAATTCGAATTTATTATAAGTCTATTTGTTAATATTGAAGAAATTTAGCACAATTCATTTTGGAATGCGCGTTCATCTTGCAAATCCATAATAGCACAACAACCATATTAATGAAATTGCAAAACATTTTCAATTTTAAAAATTCATACCGACACACAAACAGTTTAAGAAGTATTGGCCCTTTTACATCGAGTAATGAACATTCGAATTGTTAAATGAATATATTTAGTTAATATATTGCTTTAAGTTTACAGTTTTCTTTTTTTTCTTTTTTTATTTCCTTTTTTTGAAGCCATACATGTGGCATATAATGTATGTATATTTAATCTTTGCTTAACGTTGAGTTAATAATATTATAAAATGCTTTTCATGCTTAACTTACTTTGTGAAAGATTGATTATTTTTAGAAATTTTAGATGCTACTAAATACAGCCATACAGACAGACACACACACACACACACACACACACACACACATATATATATATATATATATATAGAGAGAGAGAGAGAGAGAGAGAGAGAGAAAGAGAGAGAGGCTATTAGATAAGAAATAAAAGATAAAAAAGTATTTGCATAAAAATATTTCTCACTAGGTTTTGCTTATCTTTCGCAGGAAAGCATAGACAAATTGTGCTATAAATATAATTATTTAATCATTTATTTTATTAGTTCAAGTGTTTTAAAAAGTTTTTATAAAATAGTATTATTTTTAATACAAAACTTTACACTATATTACGCTCAGAATAAATAAATTAAATTTACAATCAATCTATGATTAAATTCATAATTAATTAATATATTATTAAATTATAATCTTTATATTTTTTTCAATATTAAATAAATTATGACGTAATATGAGTGAAATGAAATTAGTAATTAGTGAAATTAGTAAAAAGTTTTTCTTTCCTTTATATTTATATTATATTTTAAAAATAAATTTTAAGTACCGATTTTTTTACACGGTTACGTGAATATAAAAATATACCGACAATAATCCAAAATACTACTCTTTCAATTATTAAATATCGAAAAATGAGTAATAATTATATAATAATATTTAATACACAGTGTATAATTCGCAAATCGCAATTGCCATGTTTTTAAAACTTTTGCATGTAATTTTCAAGAATATAAAAAGATTACATTTGCAACCACAATTTTAATATTATATAATTCTCATGGAAATTAGAAACAGTATCACTGGCTTATAAAAAATTGTGAAACTAGATCAGATTACGGTATTTATATAATATTGCATAATTACATAGGCGTAAGAGAATTCATTATTTTAAATAAATAAATCTTATTAATTCTTAAGAATTTATTACTCATGAATAATCAAATAATATTCATTATAATTACCAACTATTCCCTATGTATTGCGCAATAGATATAAATATTCGTGCCGCAGTTCACTTGGGAAAAAATGTATGTTGTTTTGTTTATATTTATTGTACAATGTAAGAAACTTTTCATTTAATGTTAAACTATATAAATATAACATTTCATCCGAGTTAAAAAGAGTCTTATTAAATTATTAAAAATTCATTATATATGTTTTCGAATTTTTTATGATGTAGCTAGTGAAACAAAATATAAGCCAAAATAAACGCAAATGAATAAATCAAATATGAATCATACTAAAGTATCTATGAATTCGATATATGGAATACATTATTGTATAATTATTGTCGATATAATTATTGTCGAACGGTCTCATTAGGTATTTTAAATTGAATTTCTCATATAAATTAATACCTTAACTACCCTAACAATCGAATGAAATTATTCGCTTATATTTGTATTTTAATAATTTCAATAATGTCTTTTAATGATAAAATGTCATTTAATGATAAAAAGTTATCTATTATAAAAGAATATTTTTTAAAAAAAAATCAGAATCAGTTGCTTAGTGAACCTTGAACTGCCATCGGGAAACCTACAATGATCTTCGACTGAAAGACAAAGTTCTGGTATAATTTAATATTTAATATAATGTTTCTACTAATCTCTTTCAAGCGCAATGCAATTAATTATATTTTCCTATTTGTTTAACATTTAATGGCATGTAACGAGAAGAAAATGTAATGCTACGGTCTTCTCTTATCAATTAAAATTGCAAATTGCCAATTTCTATAAAATATATTAGAGAGTTAATAAGTAATGTGAATATAATTTATAATTGGCATTTGAAAATATTTTATAATGAAAATGGAAAGTAATCTACACAAGTTAATTAAGAAGAGTCATTGTTGTTCGGGGCGATTTTATCATTAATTATTAAATTTATTCATTAAAATAAGTAAAAATAAATCAATGTCTAAAAGACGTGCTAATTTGTAAAAATATTTTAATTCCTTTTACAACGATTAACGTGCTTAGAAAATATTTTACACTTTATTGTTCGGCATTAAAAAATTAATATATTATCATTTATCTTTATTTTCAATTTCTCATTTTTAATTCAATAACGCAACATTGATAATTTTGGAAATATTTATTAATTGCACGAGCAATGCTAAGGTATAAAAAATATATCTTCCAATGGCAATTAAGATTCGTATACATTAAAAAAAGTAATTGCAATTAATTTAAATATTCCGATTTTTCGATTGGTATAAAAATGTTCAATTTCAGTTAAAAAAAAAAAAAAAAAAAAAAAAAAAAAAAGAGAGGGAGAGAGGGAGAGAGGGAGAGAGAGAGAGAGAGAGAGAGAGAGAGAAAACGAAATAAGGAAGAAGATTCAATGGGGGAAAAAAAAAATGTCGTCTCCTTTGAAATATTAAAATATTGAAAGGATCCCGGCGATGGTGGGGAGGCCGATTCTATTCTATTCTATTTTTAATTTATTTCTATCCGATTCTATTTTTAATTGAAAATAGAAAGAAACTACGAGAATTTCGGGAGAGTGAATAAAGCAAAGTTGTAGCAATCCTACCTTGACAGCAAAACAATAACCGGGAGAGGATCGAGACTCGCGCCGCGCGATTACGAAGGTAAGACCATCGAGGCGGACGTGCACTGTGCCCCGCGTGACGTAAGCCGTACGACCGCTGAAAATTTAATGAACCGCGGCTACGAACTATTTCTAGAGAGTTATAATGCGAGTTTACCACGGGCATCTGTATTTCCTTGAAGCCGCGTGCTCGTGTGCGTGTTCACACATATTCGAACGTTACTCCGGCATTTGGCAGGGCAATCGTTGTGCCTGGCGTTGACTGTCCACACGGCACTGGCCCGTTATTAGATCTATCTCATTGTGGGGGCTTGTGCCTGTTACGTAATCGAGGCGACAGGACGAATTAAAGGCTCTCGAGAGCGTAGATGCAAGTGCGGTAGGAGATAGTCGAGGGTGCACGGGAAGGCCTAGACGCGGGGAATCCCTTGAATTTCATCAGTTTCACTGCATTTTCAGGGCCACGTCTCAGCCATTTTTAATGCAACGTTCGTTGATTAGCGACGCTGACTTCAAATAATTAGCGTCAAACTTTTTATTACAAGCCTATCTCCAGTGCTTTAAAAAATTAAAATAAAAACTTTTAAAAATCTTCGTAATTTAAAAATTCTTTTTCACGTTCACGTGACTTTTATCATCTTCGCAAAATTTATGTCAATGTTTCAATAAATATTCGTATTACTTTACATTTAAAGGCTATATGCTGTGCCCATAAAATTACGTTTGCACAAGTAATGCATTCCTCTGATTATTTCAAATAATTAATCGTATATATATGCACACACGCGCGCACATAAATAGAGAGAGAGAGAGAGAGAGAGAGAGAGAGAGAGAGAGAGAGAGAGAGAGAGACAGAGACAGAGATCTAAATGCAATGGGAACAAAGATGTTTATGTTTAATTTATTTATTTGACATAGTATTGTAATCTTTTAGGAAAGTTTTATTATTAATTGTTTGGAGATAAATAACTCGTGCTTCCACGTCATTGAACAATAATAATAACTTGAAACGGTCATAACCCCGCCGATTATTGATAATATGTGTATAAAGCCAATGCTATCTTCTTTTACATGTACTAATTATTGATTTACAATAATAAGAATTTGTTTAAAAAGTAGGCGTTTATTAATAATGTAACTTAATTTAAAGACTCCTTCAGCTTATAATAATAATTATGTAGCAATTATTATAATAATAGTAACTTATACTAAAGTTCTTTCGAACTGAAATGCAATATTTGACGTAAATGTAATCTTAACAAGTATTATTGTACTGGATGAAAACATATCTTACGCATTGTTTTCTATAAGCAATTATCACTTTTTTCTTATTTAATTATTTATAACTGGATGGGCAATAATGGATGAATTATTTTTTTTATTTCGTTTTATATTGTCTGGCCGATTGAAAATTCTTGAAGCTTATGTGATGTATTCGAGTCTATTCGCAATCGGGGCGATCGACGTTTTGTGGCCAATCGCAAATATATTTATCGGTGTTGTATACAAGACCGTCACGGCATTGAAATTTCAATGGCCTTCCATAAACGCACCTGTAGTACTGTAACAATGAGAACAAAAATATTAATTCAGCTTGAAAAGCTGCACTGCGACGATATTAAAACAAACACGAACATGTCATATCTTTTAAGAAGAAATAGTCTAATAACTAAGCTTACACATAGTTAAAATTTCTTTCGTTTTTGTTATTTTTTTTTATTTTTTCAAGTATCACTTGCACTAATATTATTGCTCGAGCAAATATATTTACGTATTCAAAATGGTACGGTAAAGGTGTGGTAAAGTAATACGGTAAAATGAGAGAAAAATTGTAATCCTAAGCTCACGTAGAATTAAGTAAGAGGTGTTGTTGGAAGGGCAAGAAATTTGTAAATTTCTATTTTCCGGAGGTATATTAACGCAAACGTGTTTGCTTTTGCAATAATAGCGGGGGAAAAGCAAACAACTTGACATTGGCTCGAGACTACAATTTGCCATAACAAAATATCCCCTACCAGCTGAAATGTCAAAGGATCTGACTATTTACCGAGTCACAGTCCTTGGCGGGCATAAAATCCTGCTCAGCGCATTTGATTTCGTTGTCACTGTCGTCAACCTCGTCGACGAGAGTAACCGGTGTCGTGGGCTTCGTTAGGGGTTTGGTGGAAGAAGGCTTCGTGGATGGTCTCGTCGGCTGGACGGGATGTGTCGGCCTCGTTGGCCGCGTCGTCTCCTCGGTCTCGCGCGTCGTTGTAGTCACGTAATTCTCCGCTGGATCAGCGGTCGTGCTTTTCGGTCGCGACCACTCGGGCTGGATATTTTTCAAAGGATAATGTCTATGATTGAAAATTCCTTGAAAGTATGATTAATCTTATGCAATTAATTGCCGGTATTATTTTCATTCGGATGATTGAAAATTTAAACTTTGCCTTTCTACGTTTGTATCCTCATTCTTTTGTTCTGGTCAATATTTTATGGATACGGTTACGGTAAGGATGGATTTTTCAAACTTACGAATAACTGTTAAATTTTGCATATACGTGGATAATCCTCGCGATAATCCTTCATAATAATCAAAAGGATTAAAATGTAAGGGGAATGAAAATAAAAAATAAAAAATAAATAATAAAAAATAAAAAATAAAAAATAGGACTCACTCTTGGTGTGGTGCTATGATGTGGCTTGGGGACTACGTAATCATTCATGCTCTCGTAGATGATGAGGGACAAATCGTTTTTCCTGCCGCACAAGCCACGAAAGTCGTCCATGTCGATGGCCCAGGTCATGGCGCCTGCGTACCCTTTGGACTTGATCCAGTCCATTTTGATTTGCACGCTCCGTGGATCCTCGTATCCGACCCACTGCGTTCCTAACGATCGTGCGAAAAAAGAAAAAAAAAAAAAAAAAAGACAATGAGCGACGAATGGACGGTGCGTGCAAATCAATTTTCCATTCAAATCGACGATCATGTCGTTGTATTGTAAGCTGCTCTTTCAACATTAATCGCCGATCGATCTCCCTTTGTTACGGCAAATGTTATTTCGCACGATGAAAATATCGTATTCTACATTGTCACTTTGAGTCATGCGTACGTACCGTTATTTTTATTTGTTTATTTAATTTTTTTTTTTTTTCTTTGAGGAGGAGGAGGAGGAGGAGGAGTCTCGTTCATGTTATTTGGTCACGCTTTGTTTGCATGTTGTATACTATATGGCAATGAATTTCATATGAATGACGCTATGCTTTGAACAATAATATACGGCTAAGCTCTCACAATTGTGGCTTCTCGTCACAAACTCACTCTCACGACATTCCGTCTTCTGCCTCTTTCAGCCGTTGCATTTTACTTTCGAGCACTTTTAGTTATTTTTAGCAGGCATTTCAATACTTTTTGCTATGCCTAGTCATTCATACCGATGCGATGAGTGCGAGAAGAATTCGAAAGAAAGAGTTCGCGAGGATAATGTTCATCGGAAGGTTAGTACTCCCTTACTAGTGGCTTTGTCCCATCTCTGTTTATCCAGAATATGTTGACATTCGTGAGCGGCATTGTATGCAGATTAGATGATTTATCACGTTCGCGCGTAAGCGCTAAGGGTTACGATCCTTAATCATTCGAAAACGCGCTTTATGGTTATAGACTTTCCTGACAAATTTGACATTTTTAATGCTTCGGAGCCTGGTAAATTCGAAACAATAATAAAAGGCCTTGATTTAATAATATTTGGTGAACAAGAGCAATGACGACGATGATGATGATAATGACTTTTTCATTGCACGATAATATTATTATAATGGCCGGGGTGATTGACGGGTTATGGGGCGGGAGGAGGCGGTTGGGGGGGGGGGGGGGGAAGCGCGCGTGTAATAATAATTCGTTATACGCGTGCCTGTGGCGCAGAGGATAATTATCGTAAAATTGTGCAAATAATATTTACTAACCTTTGAAGGCATAAGGAACTTTTCCACCCTCGTCCCATTTTTTTGTCCATGCAGAATCCGGCTTCATGATTTCCGTGCAAATCTATAAGTTGGAGATAATTGGCTAATTATGTAGAAAGTTTGGAAACTTAATTTAAATGTAATTTCTCAGCTTGTAATTACGTTAACACACTGGCCGAACATTTAAAATCATACTTTATTATCGAGAGTTTTTCCACTGAAAGAAAACACACAACACTTCCCTACGGTATTAATGGTAACACATAGTGTTAACGACATATAAATAAGTGGATAAGTAATAACATTTTTTCCACGTAAAGCTTATTATTACGACGATAAAATATTATTATTTTTATTTGATCCGGTGACATAATTTGAATAATAGTTTTCCGCGGTGGTGACGCGAACACATTTGACATTCAACGAACTATTATTATTGTTTAATAAGGTGAAAGACGAACTCGTTTAT
The DNA here is from genome assembly GCF_000503995.2 of Ceratosolen solmsi marchali. Taxonomy (NCBI): domain Eukaryota; kingdom Metazoa; phylum Arthropoda; class Insecta; order Hymenoptera; family Agaonidae; genus Ceratosolen; species Ceratosolen solmsi. The sequence continues at coordinate 1,801,414 of NW_011948435.1, forward strand.
TTAAAAATTCTTTTCCACGAATCGTCCATGTCTCGAATCTACTTTCGCGGTACTCTCAGTTTCATTATCCAGTGCCGATCGTTAAAATAACGATTCGCGCGACCTTTGAATGCACGCGTAAAACAGCCGCGGCAAACATAAATTATCAACGAGTTTAAAAATCATCAAAGAGCCTCACATTCCTTACTGCATTTGTCGACCGATAAAATAATCATAAAACTCGAGCCTAAAATAGCTTGAAGTTTATCGATGTTCAGCTCACCTCGTAATAAGCCAGGAAGCCCTTGGCGCCGGTGTACTTGCCGGGTTCGCCGCCACCGGCCTCCTTGTTGATGTAAGTACCAGGATTGTAATTGTTGTTGCTCTTGCTGAGGGTAAAGGTGCGCCCGTAGAATGGGATGCCGACGACTAGCTTATTGGCTGGGCAGCCCATGTCCTCCCATAGTTGAAGACCGTCGTTCTGCGCACAGGTGTACGCGTCTTTGAGAATTTGATATCGAGGCAAGAGGACGAAAGTCGACGGAGAAAGTAGGAGGACGGATGTGGAAACGAAACTATTCGTTTCTATTTCTTTGTACATAATTTATAGTCGCGTGAAAGGATTGACTCGAGTCAATTTTACCGAATTATAACGATAAAATTGAGCTTTCGTCGTCTTGTTCGGCCAAACGCCTAATTGACATTTAATCTCTTCCGAGCACTTCGATTCGACAGGCAAATGTACAGAATCGAAGCTACTTTAATTATCTTTCTTACGCACCACGTTCAGCTTCTCGTAGGCCCATTGGTCATGGGTGCGCTTGTACAAGGGGCTGTGTACGTCCGCGAATCCTGCCCAATTGCCCCGTAGATCGTACGACATCACGTGGACAGCATCGACGTTTCTAAAATTCAGAGATTTACAATAATTAATTAACAGTGCTAATTATTGATTTTCTCATGGAATATTTCGAAAATACGTAGGGTAGATTAGAATAGATACGCATCCCCTGAACAAATTATGCATTTGTTGGTTGGCGTAATTTCTACCTTCTTAAATTGGTTCAGCTAACGGTTATTAGAGTCATTTAAATGACGGAAAATGATAATTTTCTAAAACTGCACTGGCTCTCGGGTCATTATGCACAGCCGATTTTATTATTATTATTAAGATTGATATCAGTACCATGAATTTCAGTAGCTTATCGGTAAAATATAAATTTGCACATTTATTTCATCGAGTCATTACTGATTATTAGATAACGGATATTGGTATATGCCGATTCAGAATTTTATTACACGTGAGATTATTACGAGAGATTTGTATGAATAATTTAATTCTGTGCCCAATGTGACAAACTGTATTCAACATTAAAACTTAAACATTAACAAACTTACTTCAACATTAGCATTTGAGCATTTAATAAGCATTTGATATGCTCCAGTGTTCTAAAGGAAATTATTATTTTCTATAATATTAAAATAACGTTTAACATTAGGCTTTATAAAATTAGCACGAATCTTTGTGATTCATGATAATCGCAAATTATGTAATTTCTATACGTAAGTTATAAATTAATATTAGACAATTTTCTCAACGTAATAGCTTAATAATAATTGCATCGTCCCTATTGATAAGAGATTACACAGTCTATAATATAGGTAATGCGATAATTTAAAAGAAAAAAGAAATTTAAAAAAAAGAAAGAAAGAAAAGTCATGCATTAGTCACGTTCATGCAACATCAGAGTGATCCCAGGACTTTCACATCGCTTTTACAGAAGAGGTTCGCGCGGATTATTTAATCTGAAATACAACCATCATACACAACATGGATATTTCTAACGGATATTTTCATTTCTTCAAACAATATATTCGTATAACGTATAACGTATTTAAATTGCCTATAAAAGAAGAATTATCGCGTTACCGATGAGATTATATTTTGTCTTATATTAATTATATGTAGCAAGCTTACTTACCTGATCTTTTTTTTTTTTCTTTTATTTATTTTTTTTTTTTATTACACTCAATACATTACAAAATAGGCCTATAAAATAATTAATTCAGTATAAAATAATTCGGTGTAAAATTGTTTTTTAAATAGCAAGTATTAAAGAATAATATTGACACTTCGAGAATGCTTCGACGCGAGTGACTTTATCGATGTTGATGAAGATAACAAATCTTCACTCGCAAATCTAGATATTGTTATAGAATTTAGATTTATGATGAATGCCGAATGCCGAAGAAAAGCAACGCAACTCGAGGGGCTGAAACGCAGTGAAAAAGAGCCCGAGAGTTTCATAAAAAGCTAAAAGTAAACTCAAACTCACTCGCAAAGCTCGGGTACGTGATAACCTTCTTGAAGTCGGAATTTAGCAAGAGGCACGGCCATTGTGATCTCCCAGCCTCTTCCCACTCTGTTGAAAGCTCGTCTTAATTCTTCCACGAAATAGAAGAATACGTCCTTATCGGAAAATTTACCCCCACGGTCAGCAGCGCCTGGATACTCCCAATCGAGATCGAAGCCATCGAAATTGTATTTCTCCATGAATTCTAAAGTCCACATTTTTAAATAAAACTTTTAATCCATAGTACATTACATAATCGATAAGACCGCCATCCCTCTTTCTGTACCTATTCTATTAAGACATATGTAGTCATTTTTATTAATACTACTGCAGAAAAGAATAATTACCCCGAACGGTAACAATATTTAATTTCATCTTGTAAATTATAGAAGCTTCGTTAGCATAAAGCATCATACCAATACTAACTTGCAGATTCAAAATCAATCAAAAAAATTTTGTAGCTCCATAAGAGACAAATGTTATTTCCTCAGTTAAAATAAACTTTACATGTCGTTAAAGCTATACCTAAATACCTTCTCGTTTCATCTTGATAAATTACATCGTTATTTTCAGATTAGACCTTAAAATTATTACTCTTTGAAATACTCGTTTGAACTGGATTTCAGTTAAGCTTCGAGATGTTGACTTCCCAGTTCGGAGAGCAGAGCATCGGAGGCTCGTGTCCGATCTTCTGCCGCTCAACGGGACAAAGAAAGTAAGAGAGTGACTCACCGACAGTGCTCTTGATGAAGGCGTCGCGGCGCTTCTTGACCCCGACGAGGGCACTGTACTTTCGGCCGCCCTCGCCCCAACCGCCGAGAGCCACCTCCGTCTTCAGGCCAGGGAACTTCTTCTTGAGGGCATTGAACTTGACGAAGCCTGACTGCTCGATGTCGAGCTCAGGATCGAGGACGAGAATCTCCCAGGTGACGTTGCTCACGCCGATGAACGAGTAGATGAGGTGGGTGCAGAGGTCAGCCGGCACGTCATCGACCGTGTATTTGCCGATACCCGGACGGTAGATCGCCCAGTTGCTGAAGTAGCATACGACTCTTCCCTTCTCCTCACTCGGCCCTATGCGATTACAATTTTCGGTTCTACAATTTTCGCCAGGTTAGCTTGCCATTGTCGTTTGTTGGTGAGATTTTGGGTAAGCGATGTTTCATCTCCGAATAATCGGCGCGAGGAGCATTTAAGCTAGTTAATTGAGACTATTTACGCCGCTATCCTTATTGGTTTTTTGAGGTAACGTAGGAATTATTTTTAAGAAAAATTTAATAGAAAATGCTTGCAAACTCGCCATTTACCAAACAATACCAACGACAATTCCACTTACGATATTTAGATCGGTTCTGATATTATTTATTCGACCTTACGAATATTCAGGAAGGTGAGGAAATTTTTGGATAAACCGAAAAATCAACGTTCATCGAACACTCGCGGATTCGTGTATAAGAACATCACAGTTTCGTTAAAAACACCGATATCCTATTCATTTTTCAATCATAAAATCTAACATAAATATAAATAATATAAATTTACCTGCTGATAGGGAAGTCACTAGAGCAAGAAAGGTACCAAGGGAAAGCAAAAGCTTTCCCGTGTGTGAATTCATTCTTGTGGTTCCTGAAATCGAGATAGAGTATTTAACAAAAACAAACTCAACAAAATCAAATGAACTCCTCTAAAAAGTTCAGCAAAAAAAAAAAAAAAAAAAAAAAAAAAAAAAAAAAAAGAAACAATAAGAAACAAAAAACAAACACAAAAAATTAATTTTCTCCATGCATAATAATAACACTAAAACGATCGAATGGAATTTCTAGACGTCGACTGCCTGCGTGTCAATGTACGTAAGAAATAGAAAGAATGGAATAAGAAATTTTAAATTTTAGACCAATAAATCTTTATTGTGCTTTAAATCTACGAGAAAGACCGAGAGGCAAAAAGAAGAGAGAAAAAAACAAAAAACAATAAAAAAAAAAACACAAACTAATAATGGCAACGCACTGTCGCGCATGAGATGTGCTTCGACGGCAGGATAGCCAAACGTCGTATCCTTGCCAGAATAAATAATTTACCAGCTTATGAGTGTAAAAGGCGAAAGATCGTCAAGCAACGAAGTCCTCGTTACCGCGAGCAAGTTTAAAGACACTCTGACTTGCCTTCGGTGAGCCTGGACCCTCGTGTCCTCGTCGCGAGGAAGTGACTCTTTTTAAGGAAGCGCACAATGTAGGCAGATCGTCGACCGGTTTTCCGTTCTGCGTCGGCGCTGATGATCGATGCCGCGTTTATTACATGTCGTGGAGAGGAAACACGTCGCGTCTAATGGTAATCTCCGTTGTTGTCTCAGGCGCAGACGTGGAGGGGGACGCTCGAGCTTAATTAGCTGATCCTGCCGGACTTTATCCTTTTTTTCCTGCTCAACGCGACTTTCGCGCAAAAGTTCAACGTTTATTATCGCCTGTATTAATGGGCTGAGTTATCGTTTAACTTCGTTTTTTTTTCTTTTTTTTTTTCTCTTTTTTTGAGCGAATTCACGGTAAATGCTTCGATAACTGCGATTTTTCACAATCGAGAACTTATTAATGAGTGGCATGTTTTTGGCACTGGTATTACTAACACTAACTTTCATCAAAATTTCATCAATTATTTTCTTATTAGTTTTATTTTATGAAATATCTAGCGTTACGATTAAGAGGTAAGATTTTTCTTTCTTATTAATAGTGATATTGAGAATCGATTGCTGAACATGTAAATTAATTTTACTCGTGATTATTTTATACATTTTCTTCGGACTCGAGATTCTTTAATTAGTTAATTAATCAAACGCTAACAATCGTTCAAAAATAATCATAATTATTGTCATGCTTGTTTGATGTAAGAAATAATCGTGCGTATGAAAAAATCTCGATTATTTTAAGAATGAAAAAAGAAAGGTTGGGGGGGGGGGGGGGTGAAAAAAGTCAGATTTATCTGCTCATTAATATAAATTATCTCAATCGTATCAATGGCACATTCAGATATTTAGATAAAAATATACATTATACATGAATAAAATTATAGAAAAATCCATTATTTAATAAATAAATGTCTTCGTTGCTGTTTCATCACATTCATAAGCACGAAATTATAAGCCGTTAAGATTTAACGAGTAGAAAATACATTTTTATATCTTCCAGTATTTTATGTCTCATATCTATCATAGACTTAATTGTCATTAATTTCACGAACTCATAACTATTTTAATAGCTGTGCACCAACTGTATAAATTATGTTATAATGAACTTATTAGATTCTTTTACTCATTTATTCGCGCAGACTGTTATTTGTAAGGTTTATTGTAATCAGGTCCTTCAGTATATGAAATAATTGAGATGAATTTGAAAATTTAACGCCATAATTTATGTAGTTAAAAGTAGTATATACATTATTCAATTCCATTAGTACAGTGTGTATTATTTTTATGGGAGTTTAATCAATTTTAATCTACCAAACTGCCAATCTCCGCTTATAATAATACGAATTATATATTGAACTTTGATTAATCTTTTCAAATTATAGCAATAATTTGATCATAAGATTAATTATCGCAAACATAATATTTAATCAGATGCAATATCAGTTTTCCATTCATAAATTGTATATGAATAAATTAAAATCAATGTAAAATCGCTTGAAAAATTTTTTTTGCTTCTATAGTTAATATGAGCATGAATAAGAAATAAAAATCCTCGAAAAATGAACAAGTTATAATGTTGTATTTATTAGAAACGAAATTTGTTTAAATTTAATAAATATAGCATTAATTTCTATTGATAATATTAAACACTAAGAGACTTTAAAATTTCAATTAAAATTTTCTTATGGAATCCAATCAATTTTTATTCAATTAAAAAAATACAATTTATAACAAAGAATTTTATTCCAATTTAAAATGATTTGTATTAATTTGACGGAACCTCTAGTTGATAAAAAAAAAAATTATGTTAATTTTAAATTCAGTCATGTTTTGCATAAGAATTCTGGTGGTATCTATAACAATATAATTGTTGTAAGGCATTCCATGTTCATCATTTTTTAGTCATACCGTATGATATGTAATGTAATTTAACATTCCTGCGTTCAAATATTCAAATATCTTTGAAAATTATATAATAATGTGTACTATTCGTTATAATAGATTTAGAGTTGTAGTCTGTCGATAATTGATACATTTATAATTAATAGTGACATTAATAATCTTTTACGACGGCCATGATCGTTATGAATGTTAATCATAATATTAATTAATTTGCCAATTGAGATAAGATTTTTCGTTCAAAGTATCACATTGTCATTAAGAGCGTTGACAATGTCGATAATATGATACGAAAGAATAAACATAATTACCAACGAAAAATCGCGCTCGTTACTTCATTATGAATCATAAAGTCGCGTTGCTCAACCGACGATATTCTATTGAAAATAGCATCGTAAGATTAAACTCGTAGGATCGTCTAATTATTTTTCGATCTACCGTAAATGAGCGTAAATACACGAGCAAAGAGCGTTTCCCTCTTATCACGCGTTACTCGTCAATCGGACAATGATTATCCGCTCGCGTGTAATGCTGACGTAGCGATAGGACGATGACGATGACAAGGACAGGCAATAGCCTAGATTATTACAACGGAAGCGACAATTTTACTTTTACTAGTAAGTATAAGTGCTTGTGAACCATTATTTAATAAGTGTAGACCGACGAATTTATACCGATTACTTTTCATTTTCCGGTTAATAATGTGGATAATGATGAGCTTTGCGTCTTAATTTACCGTCTTCCATACTTTTTATTATATCTGCTTTTAACAAAAATAATTTTCAACGACTATAGGCTTCAATTTTCTTAATATCAATTGATTGGCGATTACATTACTTTGAAGAAATTTATAGATTCAACGAATGTATAGATAATAAATGTTTAATTGTTATGAAATTTGTAATTCATCGAAATTTCTATATTCTTCGCTAACACTTTTAACTTTGTATGTGTTAGAAAGTTCACCAATAATTATTATTATCTAATCGATAGACTTTATAAAAAAAAAAAAAAAAAAAAAAAAAAAAAAAAAAAAAAAAAAAAAACGAAGAAAGAACAAAAAAAAACGAAGAAAGAACAAAAAAACAATAAAATAAAACGAAATCAAATAAATTTTTGGTATATAAAATATAAATAATATATAATCAAAAGTAAGATTCATTGTACATGCTCAGACTCGTATATATTTGACATGGGCGTACACATACGCGCACGTATAAACAAAGCAAATTCAAGGTGTATCGTAAATTCTTCTGTACATAATAAAATAATAGACACCTACGTGCGTGCTAGTTGTAACGGATAAAAGATGTTTTCGTTTTTCGTGACGAAGGAGCGAGCGAGCTTTTGAAATCCATTGAAATAATACGAAGGCTAGAGCGAGTCGTTAATAATTCTTGCCGCGATAAGCATTGCCTTCTTCCATACATATTTTCTTAATACACAAGTGCGCGTACTTGCGGGTGCTCATCGTTGGTCTAATACTGGCATTGCATGCAAATGTTTTCGTCTGCCTACGCAAAATGTCGCTGCCCCAACGATATATCGCGGCTTATAATACGTCCTCACCAAGCCAAATAAACCGGATTACGAGAGATGAAGTATAACTATACGCGTCGTATGCCGCAGCTTTCACATGATTTACGATGCATTGAATCCCTCATCTTGTCCAATTTCTAAGGCTTTTTTCCCATTGCTTTTCCATTACTTTAATTACAATCGTATACCAAATACGATGTATACGATGTAAAATTATCTATACACAGACTATATTTTTGTGAAAATATTCAATACATTTTTATTCACGCGAGATAACTTCTATGTAAATTAAGCTCAATACCATGTTAAAATCACACAAAGAACTAACGTCACTAACTTCCATTCGTTCTTTCAATTTTCGAAATTTAACGATGATAAAGAAATGGATAAAGAATTTTAATTTCTCGTGTATCGTTAGATGGCTAAATAAACGTTTCATCGCAACGATATTTTATTCAAAATATACTTATACACTCATTATCAATGATTAGTTTTATAATTTTAATAAAAAATTATGATTAAAAAATGACGTTTTAAAAAAAAAAAAAAAAAAAAAAAAAACACACACACGCACGCACGCACACGCGCATACTAATATTATAGTGCCGATAAAAAGGTTGTAAATGTAGTAAATCCGGTAATAGTTTAGACTCTTTAGTTACAGTTTGTCAGAGAAGAGTCGGTCGATATAAGAAATCGCTTATTAGAAGTAAGTTGGCGTAATTTAGTTTCATAAATGTTACGTGATTCGATTCTCGCAAGATTATCATTACTATCAATTATTCTTTCGACTACTTTAATCTACCTTTTAAACGTCTGCTTTTTAATGGGTTTTATAATATCGCAAGACCACATTAATTACAAGTAACATTAGTAACAACAGCTTATGTTACATTATCTCAATTAGTAAAATAATACACCATACAATTGCCTGTCGTTTTAATACTGATTTGGAATTATTTTTATTGTTAAAATTAATTTGCACACCCTCTAACTAAACTAAATAATAACAAGACATTCTCTATCGTTAATATAAATATCCGTTAATAGCAGTTATTTAACGTATCACTCGTGCTATCCATTAGTTATTTATACGATTTATACACATTATTCTATACAAAACGTCCTATATAATTTAGCAATGGTTGAATAAAGGTGACTGACTAATGGTTTTAATCAAGGCGCGATTAGCATCGAATAAAAAGCATCGAGCGGCATTCACTCTAATGTAGAACTTTGGAATATAACGTATTGCACTGATGGAGCAACGCCAAATGATTTTTAGTCCCATCTGGCAGTGTCCTATCGACGATGAATAAGCGCAGTCCCATCGCTTTGCGATTTTTAAATCTTCGATAAGCGAATGGCCGATAAGCTTCGCTCGCCAATTCGCGCTTCCATTAAAATGCACGATGTGCATCGGGTGCGGATAGCCTTAGCCCCCACCTCCCTTGCCCAACCCCCACCCGCACCACCACCGTCGTATCACCCGGCACTGCACTTAGAATGCGAAATTTTTAGAGATACGGGATTGGGTGAGTTGAAGGAGTGAACAAAGAAGTCCGAAGATCAAAGAAATTTATTTCATATTTTACTCATCATAGCCGACGCGTATCGACGTTTTTCTCACGTTAATTTCTAATCTGCTTGCTTCTCGTGACGCGTACAGCGAAAATTAGCCGATCTTTAGCACTAAATCACAGCTCCCTAATGTTTGGACAAAACGCAAAATCTTTTGGGCGACGTCTATTGACATATTGGAAATTTCGAAAGAATAACATTTTATTCACTCGGCTTATTAACAACTTGAATGGCGACTTCTTTTAGTAATTTGCATTTTCATTAAAACGTTTATGTGACGATCGATTGAAAGTAACTGTAGAATTCACAATAATGACTATTTTTTAGGCAAACGATTAATGAGAATTTGATTACTTTCTTCGCATATTGCTTCGCTTGTAGATATTTGTAGTGAAATTTGTAATTATTGCATTGTTAAATTCAATCTTGTGTTATTTATTGGCTAAATTTTTTTTTCTTTCACATCATAAACTGCTCGGAGACTTATAGAATTTAAAAAAAATTAAAAAAAAATATATATATATATATATATATATATATATATATTAAAAGAGAGACGTATTCAAGGTCGATGATTTCACAAGCATAAATATAATTTTGTAATGTTGTTTGATAACTCTATTTGTAATGCCAAAGTATTTGTAATGTAAAAGTGTTAAATATTAAATGCATCGAACGTTTTCAAATTTTCTACAATTTATTGGTGAGATACTGTTAATAATAAGTTTCTTTAGTTTCTAATTTTGTGAAAGTAATTCTTAGCGCAACATTCATTGGGAATTTTTTGGTGTACTTTAGATTAAATAAATCAATTTAATAATTTAAGCGATTTATCAAAAAATTTTCTTTAAAAGTAGCGCCACATAAGTTATAAATCAATAAAAATTGCAGCTAATTATTACATTACTAATTGAAATGCAATAATTTGTAAAACAATATTTATTAAAAATGTTGATTTGCGATTAATTATTTTTACGTGTGAAGTTCTATAAACAAAATTGATAAATTTGAAATCATGATTTTATTTACATTGCTTTTCCGTGAAAAGAAATTTATATTACATTATTTCGTTCACTTTGTCACATTTCCGAAATTTAATATAACGATGAAATTATATTTGCTGATAATTTTCTTTTGGGTTTCTGATATTTGATTAATATATTATACAAAAATAATAATTCAAAGTAAAATTGCAAATATAGACTGATACATTGTCTTAACAAAATTCTTAAATTTTAATTTTATTGAAAACAGTAACTAGTAAATCATATGCACTACTTATAATTATCATATGAGTTTACTTTTTAATTACAATATTTTCATGTAGATTTCCGAATACTTGTAAGAATTGTAAGCTGTAAAAAATCTTATCTCTTAAATTATTGTCGATTCGTCGTTATTAAAATAAACAAATATATATCAGGAAAGTCCTTGGCATTCAATCCAGGCGATTAATTAATAATGAACTTTATCGTACATGATTATTTTAATTTTGTATAATATATACATGACCTAAGACATTAGATAACTATGAGTGATATTTAAAAGTATTATATTTTTCAAAGTATTAGATATTGAATTAAAACGTAATAATTAATCAGAGAATGTCGTCGTGAAGGACGTAAAAATAATTTTGCGTCTAAATAATAAAGTTGCACTACTATGATTACCACTATACAAATTTGTGTAGTCTACATCTTATCTTTTGTAGCAAAATCATATAATCATGTTTAATGTTTGTAATATTAGAAAAATAAAAGAGAACTGTGAGTGAAAATATAATACAGATTTTAATTCGTTAAATTATCTATCAATAATTATCCGTACAAATACGAATATGGATTACTAAGTAAGTAATATTGTTAATATTCAAAATTCTTTAGCATCAATTATTTTATTTTACCTAAAATGATAGCTTCAATAGATTATGTTTATGTTTGGAAATAAAGTAAAATTTTAAACAACATTATTAATTGCTCGTCTTAACGGATCTATTTAATGTGTAACGTTTGTCATAAATTTTCAATATTATAAAAGTACCATTTTGCATGAATTATTATAAATGTATTCAATTAGCTTTTATAATGAGAACATTTGTATTTAGACGATTTAATGGAAACGTATAATTATTAATGTCGTATACATTTATAAAATAATAATATTTATAAATTCCATACCATCCGCGTAATATAAACGAATTTATATTTATTCAATTATCACGTTTGACGTACAAAATAATAGTTTTATATGATTCATAAAAATTACTTATATTTAAAAAAATTTGTTTTTAAAATTGAGTCCTTTGTTATAATTTATTCTTGAAAAATTATTCTAAATATGTTTTTTTTTTCTTTTTTTTTCTTTTATTAAACTTACTTTACTTTAATTGCATCGTTACTTTCAATAAATAGTGAATTAATTAACCATTAATTTAATATTATTCATTTACACGCTTATGTATTTATATTTATTTATAGTTAAAATAATTTAGTTTTAATTAATTAATATTAATACATACAAATATACCTTTAGATTGAATAATTTCAATTAAAATTAATTGTATGTTTATCAATGTTAAATATTCAAATCATCATGAATTCAAAATAAATATTCAATAAAGATGTAAAGACATTAAAAGCAATGGCTAGGTAAAGACGCGAGAAAAAGGAGTTGAAAGTGTGATATTTTACATAATTAAAATCGTAACGTCGTCTTTGAAAAGTTGTAAAAGCATATCAGAGCCGTTACATCAATATATTTGGTGCTTGAAAAAAGATTTAATACATTCAATGAGTAGGAGTGTGTGCGTATTATTAATATGCGACTGTACTACAATAACATATTAGAGTGTAATAAAAGCTTGAAAAGTGCTTTTCTCATCTTGTC
>NW_011948435.1:1813851-1867611 GCF_000503995.2 Ceratosolen solmsi marchali
TTCAGAGGTGAAAAGTCTCATTCGAACAAGGACATCGTCGTCTCGAGCCATTAGTCTCCCTCCACCAAACAACGATTATATATTAATCAATATTATAACTTACGTATCGTCAATATCGCGCAGCTTTTTTTTTTTTTTTTTTTTTTTTTTTTTTTTTTATAAACCAACGAATAATCAATTAAGCGACAGCCAGTGAACGCCCTTAATCGATAAAAATGATTGCCAAGTGTCACTAAAACAGTACAATTGCCAAAGTGTGCATCCTACGGTGGACGCACACGCAGTACGCACGATCCTTTAGAACAATGTTCGAGGCGTAAGACGTAACTCACCTCCTGGTGGCCGAGCGGGCGGAAAAATCGGGCCCGAGAGCGACGCCTCGGCACCTATATACCCCGATGGGCCTCGTTAGAATTCAGGTGCAGGGACCGGGTCGCGATTGGCTGGTTCGACGACCTGCGCCTCTTACCCCTCCCCCTCCCCCTCCCCCGACCCTCCGCCGTCGCCCCGACACCGTAACCGCCGTTCACTCTTTCTGTCTCTCGCTCCTATCCCTTCTCGCCTCCTGCCGCTGAGCCCCGCCGGGAGCCGTAGCGCGCGCTCGAAAATCATAAATTGCAGACGCCTAGTCTCACTCGGGATCTTGCAAAAAGCGCGGCCGCAGGGCCCCGACAAGAAGCCGGTCATCGTTATTTAATGACGCCGTTACGGGATCGTCGTAATGCCACTGTCGTTCGAACGTCGATGTAGCGTGACTTGTCGTCGGCCGGCGCGTCGGCCTGCCCCCAGGCCTGCCAGGTCGGACCTGGTCCCACTTATTCCACCAGAGTCCTAATCGTCTCATTGCGCATGAGAGATTGGAAGAAAAAAACGCCACGACGGGGAGAGCGGGATTAAAGGAAGGAGCCGGGAGGCCCCGGAAGCGAGCATCGCCTAGGCGTGGCGCAACACTATTACGGCTGCGCACACGTAGCTCCCGTCGATCGCAACTTAAGCTATAACCGAACGATGAAAATTAAATAGAAAGAAAGGATGTTACGGGAAGCTGGCGGTATCCGTTCTTTGGGATTTTCTCTCGAGTGGTCCAGGCGTGACATACATAAGTTGAAAATAATGCGAGAATAATGGAAAGCACGACTAGGTTTGAGCGGGGGAGGGGGCGCGGGGAGGGGGGGGGGGAGGGAGGGGGGGTAGTGGGAGGGAGGGAGGGGGGGTAGTAGAGTTAAGGTGCTAATTACATTCAAGTGGAAAATTTCTTATGCTCTGCTGATTTTCTGCGCCTTGAGAAAGGCTTTAATTTAACAACGGGTTATTTAAACAATAAGCAAGGTTTACTCGCGCTATTCGTGCTTCAATGTTATTATTTGGATTGTTTTGTTTATTGTTTTTTGTAGAAATGTCAATTTGAAGGGAAACGATTACAAGGTAAATACATAATCTATTTCAGAAAGAAGATAATCGGGTAATTTGTCGATAGCTATGATAGGATAATATTTCTTCAAAGATGTTATTATTTGAAATGAAAGATTAATATATAATTGAAAAAATTATGAAAAATAAATTATCGCATATCGCTTATGAAAATATCAACGAGTTATATATTTATTTATTACGAGCTAAATACTTGAATAAATGATAATATCAATGAGATTTAAGAAATTGATGAAAGAGTTGTTGATTTTAAAAAGTGAAAAAGAATAAGCGGCCAAGAAATAACGGAATTGAAACAATTCGAGCTTAAAATTATTTAAATTTTTGTCAAAACGAAATGTTACGTACGACCATGAAATATTCATTTAATAAAAGAAATTTTTTTTAAATTACACTACTTTGACATCAGATCCTTCTAATGAAAACTTTGAGACAAATCTTTAAACAAATATTCTTAATTTAACAGGAGATTGTTACATTAGTATTTATAAGCAATATATTTCATTCGTTGGAATTATATATTTAGTGAATGAGATATTTGTGAGTGATCGATAATTCAGATAAACATCAGCAATTCAAATATGGTCTCGTGTCTGTCATATACCAGTTTAACGCTGGACATTCTTACACATGTGTCACTGAAACCTTTCTGAACACCACATTCAATCATAATTACTAAAAGAATTTCATTTTTAAGTTACAGTTTCGTTTCTCGTTAATTCAAGCATGTCAAATATATAATATTCAACTATTTATTCTAAAACATAATTGACCATTGCAATTGTTCCAATATAACATTCAGCGAGAAATGAAAATTTCAAAACTTAATAGATCTCCATCCCTCGGCTAAATTAAATCGCTTAATTTATATGGCAGTTTTGGGACTCCGAATAAATTCTCCATTATCATTGTCAAAATAGATAGGAAATAATAGATTGGAACAACTTAGGATAACTTTAAAACTCGACTATACTTATAATAAAATATGTACAATAAATTTTATCACAATTTTCATTAGCACATTCATATTTTATTTCATTTTGTATATAGAAAAAATTATTCAATGTGAAAATATTTGTTTAATACCAGATTTGTCAACTTGTGGGTGATAAGTTCTGGTAATGTAAATATATTTAGATACATTTATCGAAATATTATTCGATAAGATATTAGTGCAAGTAACAGTAATGAAAACATCGAGTAGTATAATAAAATCATCGTATCGTTGAATATTCTAACTTATTATTGATATTTTCTTTACTTTTATATTTAATTTTATTAGTAATTTTTGTATGTACAAGAAGAAAGAAAATGAGGGAGAGAGACAATTTGAGAGTTAGTTATCTAGAATAATATATATTTATATATATGTTAATATTAATTGGCTACATTGTAAAAATTATTTAAGCATAAATAAATAAGTTTAGACAAATATTTTTTATATTCACTATTATAATTGATAAATTAATAGTAGAGCGGGAACGTATTATATAATTAAAAAATAATCGTAAAAGTAATAGAAATAAATTACGTACAACTTAAAATTAAATTTCCTTTATTTAATATATTATATGTAATTCAAAATTATAACCTAGAAAGGTTATATAAAAGTTGACGAAAATTGTTGAAATAACATTATGTTAAAATGAAAATGTGTCCACTTACATTTTCAATATATTACAATTTTTTACGAAAAATCGTTATGGCCATGTTTCAGTACTTTTATACATACATAGATATTAAAAATTTGTTCAATATACATAACACATTCAATATACATATCTATTTTATTTGCAAGTATTTAATAAATAAAAAAAAAAAAAAAAAAAAAAAAAAAAAAACAAATATCGTTAATTGTAAATAAATTTTGCGAAAGAGTTAAATTTATTGCAATTGATTCTTCAATAAGAAATTTCATTATTATTTTAATAATTATAAAATTCATTTAATTTTCTGGACAACTTATCCATAGAGCAATTAATGAATTTTCAAACCATCATTACTTTTTAAAATACAATGAAAATAATGTTTTCGTCTTATCTATATAATTCCTTTTCAATAGCTAAATAATGAATAAAGTTTGTGAATAAGGTTAATGAATAAAATATATGTACTTTTCGGTAGAAGTGCGATGGTACTTATCTTTTAATTAAATTTCCTCCTTTAACAAATAAATATTACCATTAATTTATAACATTTACATAATATTTACAGGGAAAGGATTTGTAATAAGATCTTGTTTATAAGATACGTTCAATGAATACTGCTATCTTATATATTTCTTTCATAGATCAAGAGATAAGCTGTAATTAAATAAGATAAGTAAATATATAAATATAAGATAAATATATAAAATTAAATAAAATAAAATGATAAAAAAAAATAATATAAGCTGTAAATAAAATTAGAGATTTAATTAGTAATTTAATATTTTTATTCATTTCATGTCAGATTACATTAATTCTTATATAGGTAAAATATACGATATATATACATTTAAAAAATAAAATTATTATAGTCTATTTGTCGACATCCTTTCTCTATCAATTCGAGGATGTTGAAGAATCACATGCTACGCAAATATAAATTTTCATAATGATATTTTTTCTATATTCTACACGTGTTAAATATATTTTTTATACTGCTTAAACTTTGATATTTATTCAAGTTTTTTAAATATTCGAATGAATCATATCGTGAAAGTAAACATAAACGAAACAATAACAAATCAGTTTGGGCAGTACTATCGCTCGTGTTATTATAGGCCAACAATACCTTAAACCTCGTATAAGAGGATTATGATCAAGTCTTATTGAACAACTCGAGCATCGCATTATAAAGATATTTATTTTGTATATTTATCTGATAGAAAGAAATTTATTTGGATGAACGTATCGCGTAATAGTAAAAATAGAGTTATATACTTGTAATTGATATTAAATTGTAAAATTTATAATAAGCAATTATTTTTTAACTAGACATTTCTTTTGAATTCTGCAAGCGTGAAGTTTCAAACTTAGAAGGTTTCCCTCTCTTTGCGCAACTTCAACGCAAATCACGAATTTTTACTCGACCGAGTCCCGTAACTAATCGGGACGTGAAATCGCACATATCAAATGATTCATTTGGATCTACATTGTAACGCCATTGAAGCTGCGCGTGAAATCACAACGAATGCGTTTCAGGCAAATGACCGAGGGCCGAAGACATTATGGCAAGGACAAGGACCTTCGGCTCGCTTGCGTGGGCTGCTATAATCCTTTTAACCCGTGCGCATCATTGTTATATTCTCCAGATTCGTATCATTTCCCTTCCACCGAGAAAACATAAGTGACACCTTTCATTCCTTTTGTGTATTATATCTTCAATTAATATTACGTAACGTCTTTTAACATCCTTTTTTTCTTTATCGTTGTTGTTGTTGTTGTTGTTTTTTTTCATATTAAAATTTTGTTCTAATAAGTTTTTAGAAGTTTTTTCAAACCCGTTTTTTAAATAGAATTCTTGCTCGCTACTCACTTGTTTTCAAGGATTTCGTATTGCATAAGAGCCTGTTTTTCACCTTTTCGGTAAAATAATAATTATTTTTTTTTTAAGATATTAAATAATGTCGTAAAATTAATACGCTTGATTAAATGTCGATAATGATATTAGAGAATTTATATAAATTCCTTTTCAACGCGTATTTACGATTTTAAATGATACGAGTTTTCATTACAATTATTATTATTTTATACTTTACACATTGTATTAATTCTGAATTCTGAAGCTTCTCCGTAGCGCGTAATTATGTGACAATTCAAATTTGTTAATCTTTAAGTAGAAAAACATTTAATTTTAATATTTAAACGTAATATTCTACAAATTTATTTGTATTTGTATTATTTTGAAAATTTTGAAAATTAACTGTCAAAGAATAATCTGCAATCAAGTATTATATATTTTTTTCTAATAATCATGCATAATTTTTAATTTAATTTAATAATTACGTATAATTTAAATAATCAATGATTGTCAGGAAATGAATTTGCTTTTGCGGTATAAAAGAAGGATGGCTTAAAGAAATTATTCATAGCCATTATGTGAA
This sequence comes from Ceratosolen solmsi marchali, assembly GCF_000503995.2. Taxonomy (NCBI): domain Eukaryota; kingdom Metazoa; phylum Arthropoda; class Insecta; order Hymenoptera; family Agaonidae; genus Ceratosolen; species Ceratosolen solmsi. The sequence goes on from NW_011948435.1 coordinate 1,819,370, forward strand.
GGATATCTGGCAAAATAAATCTATCTGCTTTTTTGCTCTAACTTTCTTCTATTTTATGTAAGAATTTCTAGAATAAATTATATGATTTCAGCGAGACAGATATATGAAAAAATTTAAAAATTGCAGATTTATATATTATGTCTTTTGTGTTATATAAAAATTTTACATTAACTTTATGTATATACATAACAGATTTAACATAACATAAAAACAAAAGTTTTCGTTATTCCATTAGAAATTTAATTCTTCACAAATTCTTTATGAATCAATATTTATTTAGAAATAAATAAATTTCGTTTTGAAAAACTAAAATTGAATTTCAACGTTATTTTGAAAAGAAAATTTTTAAAAAAAATTGAGCATTGAAAAATATTTATCTACATATAATTCAGAATAAAAATTAATTTAATGAATTATTAATTGATTAATTTTTCTATTCCGAGACTGATAAAGAAAAATAATAATATAGAAAATATAAGCACATAATATATTAAAGAAATTAAATACATGTAAAGTTTATAATGTGTTAAAATAATTCAGTATATAATACAAAAGTTTCAAAGTAACAACATAATAACAAAGAATAATAAAGTTATGGATTAAGATAACAATTTTTATTGATATATTCACGAACAGAATTTTGTAAATAGAGTTACGAATGCTCGGAGTAAAAAAAAAAAAAAATTGTACTTGATTAAAATAGAATGTCTATATGCATCTCTACTCAATTTCTTTTATGCCGAATATACTTATAATTTAAGAAAGGATTAATTGAAAAACGTCGATACAATATAAAAACCAGTTTGCGTTTTATTTTTCATGAAACGTTATTAACATGAAATTAAATATGTATGTTTATGTTTACAACGGTTGCCCTTGTACAGTTGGCGTTGACAAAGCGCTTTTTCATTCCTCTCCGATAAGACAATATAATTCAGGATTGCTTTCATATTATCATAATCATAATTTATTTTAAATTATTATTTTTTATGAGAATAACGGTAAAGGATAAAATCAATAAAGATTTTGTACCGAAGAGGCAGTTATCAAAAAGAGAGCCATGAAATATATATTTAATATTTTTTCGTATACACCGCTCTTTGATAATCTTCTTTCTGCTTTTGTATTAATTTCATAATAAGAATAAAAATTTAATATAATTTATAATTCTATAATTAAATTGTTACTTTATTCATTGTAGAAGGAACTTCGAAATAGTTTATTTTGGAATACTTTAAGTAACTGGTTCTTCGCTAATGACAAATTTTCTCCTCTTACGTTTTCATGAAATTTGAACAAAACTTGTCTAATGCAGTTTATTATATATATTTATATATATATATATATATATATATATATATATATATATATATATATATACACGCGCACACATATATGTATGTACAGGTGTATAGATTTGTATGTACTTATTACATATTGTTTATCTACCTAACTAGTCTAAGTTAATTTTATGATATTGCTAAGGTATCTTTGCATTAATGATTGTGTATAATATACAACTATATAATAATCAACAAATTTGTACACAGAGTGTTCTTGTTGGCATGTGTTTGCTTGTAATAAAAATGTGAGCAATTCGTTATTATAAATTACAAAAGATTTGGTGTAGACGTATGGTGAGTCGTTGAAAAGAAAAGGAATTGCATTATTACGAAAAATTAAAGTTGCCAAGCTTAATCTACATCCAGCATTAGAATTAATATTAATAATTACATTTTTTCGAAAACTGAGATTTAAAGCGAAAATTTCTTTTCTTCTCTTGAATATATTAATCTTCCCAAGAACATGTCAATTCGCTAATATTTAAAATTTCGATTCCCATTGCTATTGATTTAATAGTTATTTTTAAAATCAAGATTATTATGTATCGAGAGGATGTTTTTGAAATATATTTAGGAAATTTAATGCTATATTAAAAATGATATATAATTATTACATTTTCCAATATCAATCAACGATTATTCTGACGTTTACGATGAATAATATCTTATCTTATAATTTCATGGAGAATAACAATATTTATCGTTTAAAAATTTTTGCTTAAAAATTCTCAGTTTAATAAAAAATATTACAATGTAAAATAATTTTGATGGCATTCAGTATATCTCTGTTTAGCTAAAAATATAAATATAAATATATATATATATATATATATATATATATATATATATCGTAGCTAAAAATATGTATATCGTCGTACTTTTAAAAATTGTAGCTACGTATTTCTTTAGTGTTATTCTAAGGAAAATTTGTTATGTTAGTTTCTTATAGTCATTTAGGACTTTCAGTAAAATGAACATTTAAAAATATTACAAGTGACGCTTACTATATTAACCTATTATCATATTTATATAAATCTGTAAAACTATTTAATCAACAATATACATAAGAAGTGTAATTTGTAATATCGATATATAGCATATAATCGAATAGAAAATACGTAATGGACAGATTAAATTAGTTCAATTGAATATCTTTACGTGGGCTTTATATTATTACTATAAAAAAAAAAAAAAAAAAAAAAAAAAAAAAAAAAAACTATGGCTGGCAAAATAATACTTAAGCAGTAAATTTTTAATGCAACGAAGCAAACACTCGGCATGTAATATTATGAAAACAATATGATAATTGAACTCCTTTATAGTGTTGACGTCCGCGAGTAAGCGACGCTTTACATCGGTATCGTGTAATCTCCTGATCGTTTTAAATATATTTTTACAGATTTTTCACTTTTTCTATCCATCGTATAATTATATATAATAATAACGCATTTAGACGATAGCTTACATTTAAAAAATTTAATAAAAACAAATTGCTTCGCATAAAAACGTTCGGGACTTTAGCGAACGGAAATTGTGCAAAATACAGGCGCATATAAAAAATTAAATCTGTATTCTGCTTTCGGATTTCATCATTTTTACTTATTGACTGTACGTGTAATTACTGCTATATAAAGGTTTTGGTTACAAGATTATACGTACTTACTTTGTCGTGAGATTTCGTATAAGGAAGAACACATAATGCTTCGCGTTTATTTATTTATTTTTTTCGTTTCATTTGGTTAAATGTTATAGGCATTATTGAATGAAAGTTAACCATATTGACGTAGATAGTACTTTTCTCTTCTAATTTAAAAAAATATTCAAATGCTTGAAAATTATATTGTAAAAATCTATTATTATATTCATATGAATTATAAATTAAGATAACAGACTATTATTATTGTGTAAATAAAAAACGCTCCCTTGAACACTCATCATTTTTCATTTAAAAACGAATGAAAATTTGATATAAATAAAAGTTTAAGTGCTTTATGTAAGACTTAGAAAGTAGTGCGTTTCTTATATTGATTATAATATTACATGGTAAAATGATTAAAATTCCCATGATATATTCACGAACGAATTATTTACAACTTAATAACAGAGAACGTGGAAGATATTTCATCAACAAACTGTCAATTATTCAACATGTTCAAATTTTTTTCTCTTCTTTTTCATTAGAAATTTTTATAAAATTTCATGTCCTATGCCTCATTATTTTAATTGTGTGACTGAGACCTTCTAATAAATCTTTATTGTCTACTATAAGTGTGCACGATCTAGATTTCAAAAAGTGATAATGATGACTCGGAATACTCCAGAATCGAACCTTCATACGGATTTTTATCCGTATTATGTAATATGTATTTACACGAAGTACAATATACTTTCTATACGTTTATGAACGTCGTAGTTGACAAAAATGACGAACGGAAATTCTATTTCTTTGAAGATAGCCCGTTCGTTGTTTTGGATACATACAATATACGTACTATTATTAGCAGTTATCGATGGACTAAAAGTTCAATGACCCATTCAATTTAAAACCTATTCTATTATAGAATTATATTAAGAATATTTATGCAAACGATGATTCGGCTCGACAATATTTTATCTTCGCTTCATCAAGTATTGAAACACACATTTTATAAAAGTACACATAATAATAATAAAATTTAACCAGTCCCAATGTTTTGTAATTTTTATACGTTTTTACAATAATTTAAATTATATTTAGAAAGAAATTTTATTTAAAAATAACCTCGATATATTTCATAATAATAAAAAATAAAAATAATAATAATAATAAAAAATGATGTCAGTGCCATTTTACTTATAATAGTAAAATTGAAACATAAATATCAAAACTTAAGAAATAAGTAATCTATGATGAATATAAATAAATATAATATATTTTGAGCCGAAAAACTTTACGCTTCCATCATTTCGTGAATTGCAAATTTCACATTTATTCGTTCAGCAATTCACTTCTTCTTACACTATTAATTTACTCTTCCTAATCCTATTTTAATCTTCTTCTTTCTCATACCTCTTCCCCCTCTTTCTTCCTTCCTATTAATTCGTATAATTATTAAACAGTTACGAACTACTGTATTTATTATATGATTTGTACAATCGCTATCATAACTACGAGCTTTCCCTTTCTTTAAAGCTGTACCGAAGTCATTGGCATTTCATGACCAATGGGTGAACAGAAAATAAAGAAATAAGCATAAGAACATTTAATAATGATATTAAGAGCAGTTTCATTCGCCATTTTTACAAATATACCTAAAGAATGCAAATAAAAAAAAAAAAAAAAAATATTTCAGATTCGCAGAATCACAATTTTAGAATTAGTAATGAGAAAAAATTTTAACTACAACTCATAATTGACGCGATTGTGTATCCTTTTACTTAAAATATTGTAATTTCCTCGCTTACTTTTTGTAATATTTGGCACTAATCATTTCATCAATGATTAATTAATGCAGAATTTATCAAGTTTATTTCTAATTCCATCAATTTTACTAGAAAGAATTTTGCAGTTTCACTGAATTTTTCTTCTTCTAACGTTCTTATAATTTACATTAGAACCGCATTTATACGATCGATAATGCTTATATTATTCAACAAAGTATAAGAAAATATTTAATCTTGCAAAATGTATAAAATTTGCGTTTTATTTTCAATCAAAGTAAGTCTTTTGGTCATTCAAAATTATGAACTCAACTAAAAATACTATTACGATTACGAATATTATTTAAGCTGGAAAGTAATTTATTTTAAAATAAATTTTAAAATTTAATTAAAAATTACTGTTCAATATAAAAAAAATAATTACGAAGCAATTGTTAATATAAATACTTAAAAATCTCATAATCATTTTGGTCGAAAAAATTTATAGAAATGCAAGATTAAAAATGCATTAGCTACTCTACATAGAAAAATTATATTTAATCCTGATATTATGTTTCACATGTGACTGTATATGTATATATGTTTAATATTATAATTTACAATATAAGCAGATAACGATCTCAATACATAGAAAAATTTTCGAAACTTTTAATTATTAATGAGGTGCTAATTCATTAGTAACTAATTAACGACAACATTGATAGTTAATATAACTATCAATAAGAGTTACCATTACTTATTTGCTCATACGTCTTTTGTTAATTATTATATTCATTTATCCTATTAATATATCTCTAATGTAAATAAAGAAAAAATCCATTTCCATATTTCTAGATTTTGTTTCATGTAAAACATCATTTATTACTATTAATTTTAAAAATTCCTGTTTTAATGCCATTTCACGTAATTTTTTTACGAATATTATGATATTTTCTATTAAAAAATGAAAGACATATTTGTAAATTATTTCATATACTTTATTGTAACTAAGCTTATGTAAATTGAATTTTTTTTTTTTGCAATAATAAAAAGTACTATATTAAAATTATTTAATATTATGAAAGCACATCGATAAAACAAAAATTAATAATGTTACGTTAAAAAGTTTCTTTTAATCTCACAAAAATGAATTAACATTAACCATTCATATTACATTTAATTTTTATTCTATGCTTTACTAATATAATCTCTACAATGAAATGTAATACAATAATAATTAGTAAAGTATTGGTTTATTTTATTCGATATCGAAAAATTTGTAATAGTAATGACATATAAATTAATGAAAATTTATTAATAACATTTGGGTATTAAACAGTTTTTGCATTTACTTAATATAAACATTATACATATCCTATCTGAAATTACACGTATTTTGTAATTTATATTTTTGGAAAATTTCAAACAAATTGATAAACTTACGCATTATATAAAATCTCAACGCATTTAAAAATTTTGTCTGTGTACACTAAATGGACTTGAATGAAACAAAAATTTAAGAAATTTTTGATAATTAAATAAAACAAAAAATAAGAAAAAAACGAACAAAATATAATAATTATAAAAAGAAAAAAATTAATAAAACTAAATTTCACAAAATTACTTTCAACGATTTAATATAATCCTGAAGATGAATACATTTTTGCCTTTTTTATACGTTTGATTTTTTTTTTTTTTTTTTTTTTTTTTTTTTTTTTTTAAATCGTTATATTACGAATGAATTAGTATTAGCAGTAATTTTGATGGAATATAATAATGATAATGAGGTTTCGTATATCATTATACCAAAAGCTTATAGATAGGCCAATATTATAATATAGTAATGATACAGCATCGTCTTGCTAATCTTTATAAGTATTTAAATTGTAATTTTCTAAAAATTCGTAGGAAATTTATGATATGACAACGAAATTTGTTATAGGTATATATATATTTTATGTTTATATACGAATAAAAATGAAACTTTGCTTCCATATATTACGTTTATCGAGTATAAGGTACCTAATTACCTACTACCTTTATCTTTAAGATTCTAAACTATCGAATCGCTTTTTATATACTAATCGAACTTCACATCGCCTACCATTGATTTCAATCAATCGTATCCTCTTTAAAAGCGCTCTATTATGTCTCTAATAATTCTTTGTTTATTGCACAACTCCTTCACTCGCGATCTTCTATTAATGTCTATTAGCAGCTAACGCAATCAAAGTGATAACGCGTAAATTTCTGAATAATGTTCGCACAAGCACTGGTAATCCCTCCCCTTACTTTGTACATTGGAAAGCCAGAGGTACGTAGCTATGGATGTGTCACTTTCATTATCTGTTAGAAAAGCGGCTTCCTTCCGACCCTCTTCACCTGCATTTCGATATCTGCCTTTAGGAATAAAAATTCTCCCGCTGTTGGTATAGAGGCAGCGGAGTTACCGGCGATAGATCATCGTCATCGATGCTGGAATCCATGTCGTGAGGAAGACACGCGAGAGCACTCACTAGAGGATAATTGCCATACATTAGTATTACAATTTTTTTTTTTTTTTTTTTTTTTTTTCGATAAAGCGTGCATTTCCTAGAACTAAATAAGACGAATAAATACGAAAAATAAATTAGACGATTGTTGGTTGGAAGACGATAAATAGGAATTTCCAACTCTTACTCAATGTGTCGCGCTGAATGTTCTATTGTTCTTTTTATTCTACTTTTTTTTTTTTTGCGTTAAGACGTGGCTTTTAGTTGAGAAAAATGCAGGCTTTATTGATTTCAAATAAACAATAAATGAATTTTATAAATATTTTCAAATGGCTAAGCTATCAAACTCTTCATATTTAATCAAATATATGAAATAAATTAAGATGATCTTATGACATAATTATATGATAAATAAATTAAATCTTACATAAAAGAATAAAACAAATGAAAATATTTTATAATAACGAACATCGGGTCGACCAAATTTACAAAGACGTTGGTAAATAATTTCTTTTACTTCATGTAATAAATAGCAAATACTTGTAAAACAGCCAGATTAAAATTTATTATAATCGTATTGGAAGAAATTCTAAGGCTAGAAAATACTAATCAAAAAAAAAAAAACCGAGTCAGTGATTTAATCACTTTGCGATCGATACGATTATTTATATACGTATGTATATATACATAATATAATATATATACATTAAATATAAATAATTTTGTTTATACAAAAATACATTTTTAAAAACGATAAATACTTTCACGTTATTATGTTTAATTTTTTTATATGTCCTATATGTAAAGAAATCATTACTATCAAATGATTATTACTTGTAAAATAAATCATGTAAATAATAGCAAAAGCGTGAAAAAAAAAAGTTGCTTTTTACATAATGATTATAACAATATCAAAAGTGCTTATTGCGATGATAAAAAACATACAAAAAATCTTCTTATTTCTTGATTTTTTCATAAAATCTATAGAAAAATGAATTCCAACAAAGTTCTTATTTTCCTCATATTCATATGATAATTTACAATCATTAACTTTAATTTAACACAATATAAACATTAATAGTATATTATTATCATTGACAAATTTTTTTACCAACAGCAGTAACAAAATTATTAATTTGAAACAAGCAAACGTAAAATTAACGAAATATATTTAAACGCATAATATGTGACTAAAGGAAAAAAATAAACAAACCTGACAAACAGTAATGTGATGTGTATTTCCTACATGGGGAGATGGAGGAAGCATGTCAGTCAGTGTGCCTGGTTACCTATACACAGCACAAACGTTCCAAACAACACTCTACTAGTTGGCAAGATATTATCAGTTCATCATCATCGTCATGTCAAGGGAAGCTGTATGCCTTTGGCTTATCAATAAATTAGAACAGACGTATAGAGCGTTCTGTAAGAATAGTATGCAATCTATACTATTTTACATCAGTCAGTGTTACGAATTAGCTATGATCATTTTGTCTCATTGCAACATTGAACGCTGATACATAAATAATTTTACACCTTCACTCCATTGCTCGAAATTATTAAGCTAAGCATAGCAGTATTATGATTGCACTGAATAACATTGATTAATTACTACGTAATCTATGACAGCTCTATTCGTTCATTATAATCAAGATTATAAGTAAGATATTATGCAGTTCATGTGTAATTTCAACAATACATTTAATATAAATAAAGCATGGCTTACAATGACATTGACTATGAAATGAATGTTTGCCAAAGCAAATCTAAAGTATTTTTGAGCAAACACTCGAAATGATACTATGAGACGTAATAATGAGCTTAAGGACAATCAAATATAATGAGTTGGATCCACAAAATAAAAATTAAAAAAAAAAAAAAATAGAAAAAAGATATAACGAAAAAAACGAAGAAAAAAAGAACAACTAAATTGTATAAATAAAACTTTGACAATTTAAGTAAATAAAAAAAAAAAAAAAGAAACAAAAACATGCTCGTCACACCTGTAAGACTAACAAATATTAATATTTTAAAACACTGAAGTATCATGCATAACGAGTGAAATTTCAAAAAATCAACAAAATTACGTATAATTAAATTACGATTAGAAATTCATACCAGCCACCATTTTGCTTTTTTCCATTACTTGTTTAGCCAATATTTGATTGAGTTGGAGAATATGATCCCTTTGACGTTTTTCTTCAGCTACTTTTTTCTTCAGAGAATTTGATTTTTCAGTATTCGAATCATCTTCTAAAATTCCAATCATGTTTATTATAATTATTAATACATAATGGGATGATTTTTTAAAATACAAATTTATATATTTAATATGAACTTTGGCAAATTTTTTCCTCTTCGCGTAATCATTATTTATAATCGCAATAAATTTATAAAGCAATAAAAATATTCGTTAAACTTCATACTACTCATGAATGAATTTATAATAATATTTCAAATGTTAAAACATACGATAATTAATACATTTCCATTTCAATAAATAATTAACTTAATTATACGAATTATATTTGACGATAAATTGTATTTCATACTTATATGAATTCGGGATTACGTGAGTAATCAAAGCTTATCAGATTGTTTTTCATGTAACCCCTATTTAACGGTTAATATAATTTATAATTTTTATTTATAAATGTTAATTAAAGTGCTATTTTATTTTGCTTCATTCATTAAACAGCTCAAGTGCCTACATTAATTAGCTATCTTTACACACTTTACATCTTAAAATATAAATACATAATTCATTATATTAAGGAATTTTATATATATATATATATATATATATCATAATTTTTTCATATTTTTTAAATATAGAAATGAAATGAAAATACGTATAATACAAACCTGTGCCATCAGACGCAGTAACGGTAGTTTCGGATAACATTTTTCTTATTGACTCTGCTTTCTTTAATCGATGCTCTTGTTCTTCAGCCGTCAATTCAGGAGTCTAAATATAAGGTTTAAATAATCAATTACGAACTTATCGAACGCGCGCATGTAAGATACGCGTGCATGCTTATACGTGCTTTGTTTGTTTGTTTTTTTTTTAAATATAAATATAAATAAAAATTTAAGCCATATCAAGCATTATACGAAGATAGAAATTTAATATAAAAATATGACTATTTTTAAGATTTCGGTATGTAATTTTATCCTTGCAGTATGTTCGATTGACATGCTAACTAATTACTACATGATCAAATAGCTGATATTATTGATTTACATACTATTTTTAATGCAAGCATTCTTATTTAATAGTAAGGGCATTTGTTTATATATAAGACGTATCGATAATATATAAAATCTATTTAAATATAGAAGGATAAAAGATAGAAAAAGTACATAAAAAGAAAGAAAAAAAGTGGGTAAAACAATAAAAAAAAAATATTTAATTATATTAACGACGCGAGCAAGTTGTTACCTTTTCTGGCACATAACGTTCAGGGATGATGATCTTATTTGGGGTTCCCAAAAGTTGATCGATCGTGCTTTCATTATATTTCAACTCCTTGTGACTCAAGGTCGATCTGACGACGTCGGGAGCATTAATTCGTGGCCGCAAAGCTCTTTCCATGTCTAAATCGTCTCTTGCTCTACCCATACCCTAAAAATTTGTTTTAATAGTAAAAATATTTATAAATAATTTGACCAAAGTCTTTGAGAATACGGTTAATTGAATTGCTTAATAATCATTTTAGGCAACACCCTCGACATACTATTATAAATATAATGAACTGTTAATTTCTAAAAGCTTAGCTATTGGTATATAAAGGTATATCGTTGATACACATTGAAACTGCAGTTGTAGGTAGTAACTTTTTTTTTCCCCCGAGAAATAAATATCATAACAAATATTAGAAACATTTGTTATCTAAAAAAATTGTAATGCCTTTATAAGTTGTGGTGGTGTTACTTGATGACTATGAAATCTTTATGATATATTACATTTTAAATTGCAGTTTTTGCGTATAATTTGCCTTATAGTAAATGCATATGTATGTACACTTTTTAATTTGGCTAAGGATAAATTTGTTAACACTTAACTACATTACTATACATTCTTTTAACATTTATCAAATATTATTTAATATGCTAGCATTAATGTTAATTAAATAAGCAGAGTCTAAAAAAAATTTAATGCTCCAGCTGTATATGCAAAGCGATTTTTGTATTAAACTTTTGAAAATAGATACATCGACAGTGTTAAATGTTAAATAAATATTTGTCTATATGTAGTATTTTATTTCAATATATGATGATATCGAAAAAAAAAAAACCATTAAAGCATAATTTATCAAAGCTATTCTAAAACTAATTCATTAAGAATATTGATGTTACATTGAACGTTGAAACAATAATTTATTTGAACTCATTATTAGGATCGTTTGAATAAATTAAAATTACAATAGATCGATACAAGTTAATTAAAAAATAATTCATGACTTTAGGTTAATTAAGAATAAAGACGGGTGTAGCTGTGAAGAGTAAAAGAAGCATGACAGATAAATACATGTGTTAGGTATGAAGCATCGACTTTATGAAAAAGAAAGATTTAAATAGATAAAAGATAAAGAAGTAGAAAAAGGATAGATGATATCGATGAAAATGCTGTTTTTTTATATAGTAAAATATAATAGGTTTGGTATAAATAGAAAGTTCCAGGGTACGTGTAAGGAAGTGAAACAAAGTTGACAAAAGTAAAAAAAACTCACTGAACGCTAAAACGATGTTTTTCTGTTGTTATATTAAACATTTCGTCGGAAAGTTTTACAAAATTTTAATTCAATGCCTTGAAAATTACAAATACATATCACCTATGAAGTGCAGAAGACAAAAAAAAGGAAGAAAAAAAAAATGAAAAGAAAAGAAGAAGAAGAAGAAGAAGAAGAAGAAGAAGAAGAAGAAGAAAAAGAGAAAGAAAAACAAGAACAACACAAATTGTTCCGCGCGCAAGAGGATTCAAATGTCAGAATTTGTTAATTAAACGGGCCACTTTAATTAATTCACATTCATACACGGTGACACGAAATAACAAGCAAAATGGAATGAAAATTTTTCGTAAAAATGACAGTTGGCCGAACGTAATTCAATGATTTGACGTAGTGACGATTAAGAGGCTTTGAAAGTATAAAGACGGTCTGGAAAATTAAACAACAATTTGTGAAATCTGCTAAGTATGTCGTCGGCAAGGCAGAGATCGACCGCGTATGAAGAAATAAAAATTGCAAAACCGTAAGAATCCCCAGATGAAGATAAAAGGCGTCTACCATCTTCGTGAAAGCGTCTTCCAAATCGAATAGCGGCTTGCTACTCGAGACAGTGTAGTGCCTTCTCTTTTCCCTGGGCACTTGGCGCTTTCTGGGCCTCCCGGCGTCGGGCTTCTTCTCCGTCATCTCCTTGATGATCTGCTTGGCGGCCTCGCTCTTGAAGACGGGCGACAACTGTGGCGAGAGCTCGGCCGTGATACTCTGGACGCTTTGGCTGGGCGAGAGTAGCTTCGGGCTCATTGGGTTTACGGATGAGCTCGAGTCCCCGTAGTAGTGCTGCTGTTGTTGCTGCTGATGGGATTGCTGCTGCTGCTGTTGCTGTTGTTGTTGCTGCTGTTGTTGTTCTTGTTGTTGCTGCTGCTGTTGTTGCTGTTGCTGTTGCTGTTGCTGTTGCTGTTGTTGTTGCTGTTGTTGCTGTTGCTGCTGCTGCTGCTGCTGTTGCATGCCGTAGATGGGGTAAGGACGCTGATACGCGGGGTAGTTTTGGCTGGGGCTATAGGGTGGACTGGTGGAGTAGCAGTAGTAGTTGCTGGGGGACGAGACGCTTGTCGTCTGACCCTGGGATGAGGAGTAGCTCGGACTGTCGGTCATGTAGGGCGATAACGTACTGTCCGAGCTTCCCGCGTCCTGATTCTCAAACTACTCGGATCGTTTTGATTGTCGTGCGTTTCATGAACGTAGGTGGATTAGTATGGTGGTGTTGTTTGTCGTTGTTGATGATTCGAGGCACGGGGAGGGATGAGAGGTGGCGACAAAAAAACGAATATACAAATGAGTCTGGCTGAGTTGCTTTACTGAGGGCTTCATTTATGCTAATTGGGAATTCTATTGGAATGTTATTGATTGTTGATTTATCGTTACATGGATTTATCGAGCTTTGTACAAAATACATGGATGCATGTATTTACAGACTGTTCCAACTTCTTTCGAGAAAGTGTGACGATCGATGGGCAATTCTGTCGACGAGTAATTCTCGCAATTCACGGCTTTGTAACAACTTTACAAATTTATTGAAAAAAGGTACATTTACACTCACGTCGCTTAATTATTGGTAAGGATATTAGCTTCGTATGTATTTAGTATGAGTTACTAATAATGTTAATGAAGGAAGCGGGTCAGCAAATCTCTTCACAGAAAATATTATCCCGTTTCATTAAATTGCCAGCGCGAAAATCGTCATACTTCCTTAATAATACTAATACTAATAATAATAAAAAAATATTAAATAAATAAAAAAAAAAAAAAAAAAAAAAAAAAAAAAACAACCATACTGGGTTTAGTAGTAAGTAATTAAAATAGAAAACGATAAAAGTGGAAAAAAATTTTTTTTGAAAATGTTAAAACAATGACATTAATAACAATATTAATAACGTTCCATTAAAACATCTTTCTTCCATCCTCTCCATCCATTCATCCATCTATCCAAACATATACGCGCACGCATTCGTCTGGATGCAACTTAAATGTACTTAAATATATATAAATGTATGCTATGAGATGACGTAAGGACGAATTTGTATAAAATGTAATCATTCCTAAGCGGCGGCTAAGATATTAGCTTAAATCTAGCTAAATAAACTATCGATGCAAAATACTAAGAGGGACTTATTATCGTAGTATTTACCCGGACACGCTGCCTCCTGGCCATCATGTTCCTCAGGGCGGTCATGCTGTCGCTCCGAGGGGGCGGGGCAACGGGTCCCTGGTGTACACCCGGATGAGGCTTTTGGCCCCCGAAGCCCCGGGGAAGAGACATACTGCGCTGGAATTGCACATCGCTGAGCTCGGACAACTGGACGCTGCTCTGCGCGTGGATCATCGGTGTCTCCTCGACCACCCGGTCCAGCTGATGCTGTGGTAGAGGGGGAGGGGTGATACGATCGTTAAGGTAACTTTTCGTTTTAATGTAACTGGTGATTGCTAGTTTAAAAATTCCACCCAATTTGATCGACTTTGAGTGAAAAGTGGCCTAAGTATTACTTGAGCTACGTTTTTTTCTTCTTTTCGCTAAATATTAAAATAGTTTTGCGCTGATGAGGGGGCACGTAATGTGAATTTTTGGTTTCCGAGTTCATTAAGCAACCTTGTTTCTCGGCCCAACACTTTTTTCTTTTCTTTTCACGCCTAATGACTGAAAACGTTAAAGTCGTATGAAAAGCGTAGGAGGAAGTCAAGTAAATTTAATAAATATTTTAACACAAACGAGTATGAATGTTGAGTCTAAAGTATTGAAAGTTAATTATGCCACTTAAATGATCCGAATTATTGGGATTATTTCAATGAGGATGAAAGCCAAGGGGAACTTGACGGAGCTATAATTCTTACTTCGAATTGTTGTGATCCATTGAACTCGTCCTCTCCGAGTCTTTTAGCCCCGCCAGGAGCTTGAAGTCCATTCGTCAGAGGGATACCGATATTTCCGGTTCTGTCGCCTCGATCTCTTTGACGTCGCTCGGATTCGCGTTTCACTATGCGAACAGTTTTGATCTCTTGTTTCTCGCGGCTGTGCATCAAGCCTAGGAATGTCAAAATAAAACAATTCGTATTATTATTGGAGATTGTCGCCAGTGTAGCGAGGTGAGTCACGGATCTCTTAAAAAAAAAAAAAAAAAAAAAAAAAGAATCTCTGCTTCGTTAATCGCCTCGTCACTCTCATTAACGCGCCGTGTCATTTATTTCCTCGCACGACTATTTTAACCTCTGAGCGCAAAATTCGAGCACAATCAATTTCGACAATTCAGAGAACAATGCAATGAAAATTCCTCCGAGACGAACATTATTACGATACTTCCGCAATCGCGCATTTCTATATTAAGCAGTGGAGGGCAATGTGCGTACATTATATTAGAATGAGAAGGAGCACGTGGTAGGGGTGGCGCCTTGCACTCGGAGGAGAGTGAGTAGTTACAGCGTCAGAAGCGGCACTCGGGTGCATAACTGCGAATAAGGACGCGTAACGGAGGGGAAGCCGACGGGGACGGCGAAGAATGTGGCGGAGAGCTCGGCGAAGAGAGCCGAAATCGACAATGAGATTAAGCGGGGGTGGGGTAGCTGGTAAGGTGCCAACGGCCGGCGAAATGGAACATGCCGAGTTTCATCCCTGGCCGCGTTGGTGAAAACAGCCGGCGTGAAAGTAGCGAGAAAGTAGCGAGAAAGTAGCGCCGGGAGAGCTGCGGCTGACGCGTGTCGCTGTCAAAGTCAGCGCGATGCCGCGGAGTGGAGGGAGGGAGGAGCGGGCGGCCATAACGAGGACGAGAAAGAGGTTGTCGCGTCGACAGGCCCCGGGGGAGATCCTTGCATCGACGACTCGATATGTCCAGCGGGGCCGCAGCCGGGGTCCTCGGATTACCCGAAGGGACCGAAGTCACTGCAGTCCCGTCTACGTGGATGAGCCTCTGCGGGAAAGTCTATCGCCATCCGCGTCTCTGCCGTTCGTTCCGCCTCGGTCGCTATCTCCCTCGCACCCGTACGCTACTTGCCAGGCAGTATAGCGAGCGCGCAATGCAAATCGCTCGCTCGCCAACGCATAAATCGCGCCTGATCGCTAGTGACCACGAGAAGCTCGAGGGCGGGGATTGGGATGGGGATGGGAATTGGGTGGGGTGGTGTATGTGAAGGGTGATGGGGAGGGGTGTGAGAGGACGATGAGACAAAGCGCCGATTAAGCAACGTACAGCTGAGAATTATTATTTTCTCTGGCTACGCTCTTGTTTCAAACGCGAACAAATGCGACGAACAAATCCAAGCCACTTGCTTAATTTACTATAATTGCTTATTATTATTATTGTTGTTGTTGTTGTTGTTGTTGTTGTTGTTGTTGTTGTTGTTGTCGTCGTTGTCGTTGTTGTTGTCGTTATTATTATTAGCATTATCATTATCACTATTATTCGCGATGATCATCATCGTCGTCGTGAATTTTTAATTATAATAGCAGGTGTGAATTTTGTGTGCCAACTTACCAGAAAATTTACCATCATCGTGCCCGTAGACGCCGTTCATTATTATCAGCTCTTCGTTTGGCGGTGGAGGAGGTGGTGGGATGTACTCCGGGGGAAGAATGGGACCGCCGTTAGTCATTTGGTCGTAGTGCTTAGCACTTTCTGTAAGGGACCGATAAAATTTCGTAAACACAATATCCGAAGCAATGGCAATATCACAAAGTCACATCATAGATTAATTAACAAAGTCTTTTACAAAAATAGAAGGAAATATTCTACGAAACCATGCGCAAACAATATTCCTCTACCTAAATTAACTCAATTACCGTTGCAACTATTCGGATAATAAATTGTAAATTTTACTGTACATAAAGTTAATAATTAGACAATGGGTAATGATCGCTTAGGTAGTAGTCCTTAGCAACGTCACGTATAACAAAGAGGAAAAGACCAGCACACTGTCTAATTATTGTCTTTTCTTGCTCGGTAGAACTGAATTCTTACCTAACGCGGTCCTCTTTTTGCAACGTAACTACACTGTAGTGCCTACTGCGTGAAAGTCACCAAAGTCTATTTTCCAAATAATTAAGTAGGTCTTTAATACAATTGAATTAATTAATTATGTTTAATGATTGATGCTCGGATTTATGTAAAAATGGGCGTTGATGATGTGATTATTGAATTATGATTGAACATTATACGCGACTATTAAAATTACTTGTCATATGTTTATTAACATTATTTTACGATCCGTTACCATCAAGCATTATCATGAGTGATATAATGATGTTGCTGCTAATATGTTTAATCCTTGTTCATTTAAAATACTCAAACTGCCGAGGCGTGAGTGTAGTTTTGAAAATCATTGGATGAACGAAAATGTATGAATTTCTTCGATTTCATGAACTTTTCAATGATAATAATCATTAAATTATAAATTATTAAAATTTTCTTTATCTTTTCCGTTTTCATTTACATTAATTTTACATTACTTGATTATTGGCTTAGAATTTTCGAATAAATGGTTTGCATGATGTTAGAAAAGTGGAAATAATCACATGGAAATATGTTATTCGAGAGTATCAAGTTATTGGAGAGTTGACAATTTAATTTTTTTAAATGCGATGAATCGTAATGGACGTGAGGAGAATAGTCTGCGCTAAAGTATTTCAAATTGTCAATTCGTATATTGATATCTTGTTAAAACAATGAATTTCGCTCTTTCACCTCCAAGACGATTACTTAACATTTAAAAATAAAAATTCCACGGACAACGACAATACTCGAATTACATATTCGATGATATTTCTTTTTCGGACTCTTATCAAAAAAATTTATCATTAAGAATTAATTAGAATCTTCTAAACTTTCCTATCCGAGTATATTAGCGGCAGAAATATAAAAAATGTGTAAGAAATATTGTGAAAGACTTTTATTAGATGATAGATAACAACGTCAAAGTAATTCTTATTTTCTAGAATTTGAGAGATTTGAGAGCACATTATTTTAGAAATACTTTACGTTTATCGCACAGCATCGATGTACGTTTATGAATTCTTATCGATAACGAGCGGCAATTATTTGAAAATTAATTACCTATTGGAAATATAAATTAAAATTTCGGTAAAATTACAATGAAGAGTTGGGAATAGCGCGAGCATATTTCTACAACGACACGGTGATTTTGCATTATTCATGCATTTGATATTTTAGAACTTTGAACGGCATATATTCTTACACATTATTCCTGTATATGTAGATTTTTGTATATATATATATATATATATATATATATATATATATATATATATATATATATATATATATATATATTTAAGCTTTTTGCTTGATTCAATTTTGCGTTTGAAATGATAAATTTGTTTCGAGTCCTAAATGTTGTAAGCTTATTGAAACCTCATAACAAAACTAAATGAAATACATAAATAAATAGAATAAAGACACAGTGTATAATGAAACACATTTCCAATGAAATTCCAGTACGTTTTTATGAAATTTACATGCCAATAAGGAAATGCCGGCAACCTTATCTTATTCACCACCAGCCTGACAATCTACCGAGACGCATATTTTTATAGCTGACGGTTAAAGGTGTCGAGAGTCCGGCTCGAGGAATTTCATTGGACATTGTTAAAGTCGAGATGGCTTTGAAAAGCGAGAGAGTGATGTGCGATATCGACGACATGGATGTCGATGCACAGAGGATGAGTGTCGAGGGGTTGAGAGCGTAGGAGAGATCGTCGACGAGTCTTACCGTGTCTCCTCGGATCTTGAACGATAGTGTTTACGTAGAGGGGCACGGGGTTGGTCTGCTGCATCTGGTCCTTGAGTAACTGCTGCTTCAGCTGGTGCTGTTGAATCTGCTCCCTCATCTGGGGCGAGAGGCCGGACATGGTGCAGTTCTGGGGCGAGGCGGCCTGGACCTGGGACTGTCTGCAGTACTGGGATGAGGATGAGGATGACGTGGAGGCCGGGGAGCGCGATTGGCTCGATAAATCCTTCGCGTACTGGGGTGAGCCCAGATTATGTTGCTGATGCTGATGCTGTTGGTATGGACTTCCGTTGAGCTTGGCATGCGGGGAGGCGGACAGAGCCGGGCTGGAGGAGAGCTCGAGGCCGTGTTCTTGGGTGAGGCCGGAGTCGAGGTCAGTCTCCAGCCAGGAGCTCGGTGCGCGTTTCTTCGGCTGGTGAACTTGCGGCGCTGGAACAACGGGCAATGAGCCAAGTCTAGCATTTTGTGATTTATGGGTCGTGAGGAGAGGGAGAGGGGGGGGGGGCTGGCCGGGGCCGGGCGGAGGAGAAGCCAGTGCCTGCATAGTACTGATTTTCCGAGAAATATTCACATTTTATGGCTCTCGAATTTTGACAACCTTGATGCGAGACGTCAGGAGGTCAAGACTCCAAAGGAGAATGTGCAATTTTTAATGCTGACTCGCTACTACCTTTCTTCTTTTGTTTCCTTTTTTCTTTTACTACTTTAGCCCCCGACAAGTCCAAAAAAAACAAAAAAAAAAAAAAAGAAAGAAAACAAAAAAAAAACGAAAACTCTATAGCACGCTGATTTGAAGAGAAAAAGAAGAAGAAGAAGAAGAAGAAGAAGAAGAAGGTCTTTTTAAACAGTTACGTATTAGAGTTTTAATAATCACGGGGAAAGTTTTAACTGACTGTAACAAGTACCGAACACAATTTTTTAAATACTCGAAGAGAATTCTTGCTAACGGCTCTGAAATGTTTACATTAAGCCGACGGAAGTCTGTCATTATTAATCGCGATTTAAGAAATAACGACAAAATTTAATATCATTTAAGCAAACGAGCATGACTAATAATATTCAGATATAATTTTAACGAAAACGTTGAAAAAAGATGATGAAATTTTGTAGGATGGCACTTTGGCATGAAAAGTGTTGGTCGAGATAAGACTCGAGTCCATTTTCTAGTCAATAATGTATTTTCCGTTTGTATCAACAGCATCCGTTACGTTTGTCTAGAGATTATTTTAAGGCTGAGTAAGGTAAGCGAAGTATCAGTGGCCCAAGGAAGCGCAACATCATTCGCGAGTGCCATCCTAAAGGGGATGAGTATTGGGCCTTAAATGACCCTCGGCTCCTCGTTAAACTCACTCGAGCTGCTTTGCGGTCTGATCTGCTGCACAAGGCTGTGGGATTTCTCGGTTAGCTGCCTGACTTGTATGCTGAGCTCCTGACGCTGCCGCTGGAGGTCGCCGACGAGCTGCTGCACACGGCGCAGCTCCTTCTCGAGAGCGGCCGTGGTGCCGCTGGAGTCGCGGATCTGCACGTTACCCGCGTACCTGCGCGAGGCCTGGAGCTTCTGGCGCAGCACCACGAGGTCCTGCTCGAGGCGCGCGTTCTCCGCCACCGTCTCCTCGAGCTTCTGCAACGTTGATGCCCGTATGGTTAGACGCATTGGGGGGGGGGGGGTTGGATTAGGAATTGGGTACCGATGTCGCAAGGGTCGCCAACCGAAATTATCGAATTCTGCTTGGACAAAGGTAGGACGAATTGGCGATTCGCGAAATCGCTTTTGCGTGTCCTTCTTTGGTCGGGACTGGATTTTCATCCTTATGAAGCCAAGCCGAGGACTTATTTGCTCGAGGAAAAAAAAAAAAAAAAAATTAATATTTATCAACAGTACCGCCCATTATGTTACAATATGAATACAAATTTTAATACGACCGCGATAGCCGATCAGTTTTAACTTTTCTAGGTAATAAAGTAGGGAATTTTCTTTCCGATTTTAACCTACTCGACGACACCTTGGCACACATTAAGCATTTCCTCCGATAAGAATAATAAGAATATTCAATATATTTTAAAGTTTTATTGAAAATTTCCCCGGTTCTCAATAATCTTCGAAAGTTTTATTTAAAATTCTGCAGAGCCGATTTTACGAAAGTTTTTTTAAGACTCTACAGTGCTGAATGCCAAGCCATCAACAACTCTACGATAATTTGATTCCGACTGTGTTATTCAATGTTACATCATTTGAGTCGATTGATTAAATTATCTATACGTCGTATTTAGTCTAAAAATTAACGAAATACCGGTGAATAAATACTGCTATTACATAAAGAAATGACTAGTAAGAGAGAGATAGTAAGAAAGTACTATCAATTATTATTGACGATATCTCGAATTGTCGCTTATAGAATTTCGTCCAACGCATCAATTATTTTACTAAATTATTAATCATAAATTTCGGTTTGCGACCACTCATAATAATGAAATATCCAGGCTAAGCTATCGTGCGCCATTAATTAAGATTAATAAATTAAACTGTTAATTAAATTTCATATAGAAAAATGCAAAAAAGGAATAGAGGATGATTGAATTAAAAATATGTCTGATGATCGTAAGTTATTCGATTGATATGAAAGTATATTTGCAAAAATGATAATAACTTTATATTTTATAAAGATGAACGTTTAATATGAAAATAATCGTAGAGTTGAGAAAATTGAAAATCATACTTTTATCGACTTACATTATTTCTCAATACGCAATAAACATTTCGTACATTTTTTTTTTTTACATTGAGTTATTCGAGGACTTAAAAGTAAGTTCGATAAAATCCACGAGATGTTCGTATCATTTGATTTATACGGATTAAAAAAAAAAAAAAAAAAAAAAAAAAAAAAAAAAAAAAAAAAAAAAAAAAAATGAAGAAATGAAAAAATTTTTTTTCCTTTATTACGATGAATATGAATTTGCGTGTAAATCAACCATTTCCAACTCCATGCATTATTAAAGATCAAAAGATAACATGTGAAAAATTAATAAAGGCGATAAGACAACAAAAAACTGTATAAACGAGGCATAACTACATTTCGTCAGAATCGACATTTTACCTGGAAAAAAACGGGCTTGACCTGTAAAATAATGAAGCCTGTATTATAAATCGCGCTTCTTTCTACCGATCTTTTTTTATTTTTATTTTTATGTTTCATCATTAAGACTACGATGTTGGCACGACCGTAATATTTAAATCCATCTTAATCATAGAATTGACATTTAAGAACGAAGCAACGAAAATTATCGTTAACGGGACTTTCCTTGCGAAAGCCGCGTACGCAGGCTCAAAAGACAAATTTTCAGCCGCGTTCAAATGTCATAGGATACGCACGTGTTCTTGACAGCTAATTTGAATATTCGATTCGTATTACTTGATTGCCTTGGAATGGGAATCTCGAGATATCGCATTTCAACATTACAACTAGAAGAAAAAAGGAACCCCGTATATCCCGCTTCGCCATCCTCCCCCTCCCCCCAAAATTAAAATCACGCTTCTTCGCGTTCCCCAACGCGCGACAAAAGTACTTAAGCATCCAGGGGGCACACGGCACGCGTCCACTGAAAAAAGGCCATTTTGCCTTTCGTGGTCGGAGGGCGAATGGCGAAGGATTTATTGATGGAGCGATGGGATGGGAAGGGTGTAGGTCGACCCTTCCGAGGGGCCGAATTAGCTCGTAAAGAGCGCGAGATCGGCATCGGGGTGTCCGCTTCGGTCACCGGGGCTCGAGCCTACCTTGGAGTTGTGCGCGAGAAGGAGGCGCACCCGACTGAGCTCCCGCTCGAGAAGAAGCTGCTGCTCTCTGTAGCGCTCGGCCTCCGCCGGATTACTGCGGCTGCAGCCCTGCATCTTGTGCCTGAGACCGCCCAGCGCCTTCTCCAGCAATTCCTGCGGCAAAATACGCATTCGGTTCTGGCACCTTAGAGAAACAGCTCCGTCGCGTCGACTCGTTATGCCGGTTTGTTCGAGATAATACAATCGTGCCTAATAGGCGTAGGGCAGGGTGGGGGTGGGTGGGGTGGGATGGGAGGATTTAATTTCCCGTATACAATCGTCGCTCGAGATTATTAAAAGGGCGTTCCTCTCGTTTGTCACTGCTGCACTGGTTGTCGTCCCGTCTATATCAACATCTACGGTCTCTGTTTTGGTTGTGATAAGTAAGAATGCGCGAGCCTAGCGGCACACTAAATTGTAAAGAAAGTTTTCTCTAATGAACGTGCAGTGATTTATAAATTACGTGATGGTATGTTTAATTTGATTTCAGCGACTTTACCAAACAGATATTGCTCTATTTAATTGAACGTGATAATGTTCGAAAAATCCATAACAAAAATATTGTTTACTTGTGGTGTTTTTTTTTTTTCATTGAAAAAGATCTAAGTATCGTCCATTGAAATATCTTTGGCTACGAGAAACATGCCGAACGTGAAAATACAATTATGCAAGACTTATAGGAGTAATAAGCATCCAAATGTAATTACACGAGTTCGCCAAACGTAAAAGTGTATGGCAATGCCAAGTATGTAAGTGACAAACCTTGTTCTGCTGAAGACTGTGAAGCGTTCCAGATTCCTCTTGAAGTAATTGGTCCAACTTGTAGAGCTGTTGCACCTTAGCCTGGGAACATTACAGAGAAAACTCACACTGTAACCGATTCAACGAGAAAGAATCCGAGAGCTATTATTCACTCATTTTGCCTGTTTTTTAACTTTTAGTTATTTTATTACGAGGTTAGCTGCATTTCTTGCCAGTGTAAGACCGAGGTTCTTCCGTTCCTCCTGCAATCGCTTTAATGCGGTTTGGTAGTAATTTTGCAATATTATTTCAATAATGTTTTTTATTTACGTAAAAAAAGTACTCGCTTATCTATATGTATTGGAGCCTCGTCGTTACTCCAACTAATTAAAACGAAGGAGCATTCGGATGATTTACTTGCGCTATGTATCAAATAATACATAAAGTAAAAACGTTCGTTTAGAATATCATACAAAGCTAAAGATTAAACTGTAAATGAAGTTTTCTACATTATAACGGAATTGTGCGCGATAGGTTAGTAGATAAAAGTTGGTAATTGGCAAACGTGTTTAACAATGGTGCAATGATAAAAAAAAAGCCTATAAAACATAATAAATTTTCAAAGTCATATGTCGCTAAAAATAAATTTATAATTTGTTTTAAGAATAATCTTAACGATGATTGAATTCATTGAATAATATTTAGATTTATTGTACGTCAACTGTCGTATTAAACGTACAAATGTGTTTTTCAACTTTCAAATTTTGAGTGCGAGAGATAATTCGAGTGGAAATAATTCTAGTCTACAACGAATTCGTATAGATAAAGTTTATTTTTAACCTCTATTATAATATTCATTATTCTATTTTTATATTTTTATGTGGAATAAGTTATTAATGCACTAATTCTTATCATTACCAATTTATCTCGTTCACTCGTTTTATATAAAATGGACTCATTTTCAAGGAAAATTCAAAGCTCCGTTAATAAAAATGTATATTCAAATATGCAGCTTTATTATATAGAAAAAATTATTTTTTCATTATACAAAATATATATATATATATATATATATATATATATATATATATATGCAATTGTTACAAACATTAAGAATTGAAATAAGTAGGTAATTTAAAAATATGTTAATTTGTGTGTGTGAGTGCGCGCGCGCGGGCGCACGTGGATCCGTGCGTGTATGTATGTAGTATATATTTATATATATATATATATATATAGATATATATATATATAATAGGTAGTAATCACATTGGTAAACTTATTAAAATGTTTTTAAAAAATATTACCATTGTATTCCTTTGTTAATTTTGAAACAAAACAAAATAAAAAAAAAATAAAAAAAATAAAAAAATCAAGTTGAAAGCTACTTGTATTAATTTTTAAAAACTTTTCGACTTTTATTCATTTATCAATGGTGAAGTCTATGAACATAAAAAGTTTGACTAACAATAGAAAATAAAAATTAATAGTTTGAAAAATGTTGAAATTCTTTTAAAGCCGACAATCATTATACAAAGTTACCATTCACACTAATAAAAAACGATTTTTAACGTACATTTTGTTCAATATTTAAAAAAAAAAAAAAAAAAAAAAAAAAAAAAAAAAAAAAAAAAAAAAAAAAAAAAAAAGTATATTTTTCATAATTTTGAATACCAATTGAATAATGACAGTTGAGTTCTGAAAGAGAATTTTTCTAAATTAAAAAAAGAAAGATTAAAAAACGTTTTTATTTTAATACACTAACTGTTTTTCTTTTAATATTGCAGTAAACATTATTACTGTTAAATTAGATTGTCAAATTTGAATTATATATGAAGAAATATTGATTTCCATGAAACCTTAAGTAATTTTTTGGATAATAAATATATTATGCATATAAATAAGTAATCTAATGATAAATTCTATATTTAATGGGAAATCAATTCAGGACTTTGATTTAATAATAATACCATTTCTTTTATAGATTAAAAAATTGGTCTGTAATCGAAAAAATATCAAATATGAAATTAATTTATGTTTAATATGTTAAATGCATGAATTTTTCATACATCGGTGTAAAAATATTTTACTTTAATGTCGTAGACATTGAAATTCTTAAATATTAGTTAAATCTAGGGAGCGATATATTCATTCGGAATATATTAATTATAAATATAATAATTTTGTTGTTTATGCTGGAAACGATTTGATTTTTATGATTAATATAAAATATAGGATATTTCTTCTTTCCTCGTTTGCTGTCCTTCTTACTTTTTTTTTTGTTTTTTTTTTGTTTTTTTTTTGTTTTTTTTTTGTTTTTTTTTTGTTTTTTTTTTGTTTTTTTTTTGTTTTTTTTTTGTTTTTTTTTTGTTTTTTTTTTGTTTTTTTTTGTTTTTTTTTGTTTATTAATCATGGCATTATTTATAGTATTTTAAGTAAGGACAATATAAAGTAGAGTATTGATTTTCAATGTTAAAACGATAAAATTGGCGATAATTAAATTAAAATACTTTTTTATATATACTACCGAATGTTTTATATTCCATGATGATTGTTGAGTAATTTGGATGACCTTTATGCTATTTTGCTTTTCATTTATTCGAGATAATTTGTACTTTCTCTCTACGGAATTTGCCTAATTGAAAAGACACGCAAGCCAAATAAGTAAGTAATGCCATTGTTGTTAATGCTGCAGTAAACTAAAAAAGCATTAAAAGCTAATGTAAATTTGACGCGAGGACATGTGACGTCAACGCAAAAAATTTAAAAGAAAAAAAAAAGCGCACATATGATAGTTTAAATTTATTGTTTTAAGTTTGCTTCAATAACTTGGTAATATGACGAGGCCTACTAACATTTCACTTTAATTTAAAAAATAAAACGGTTGTTGTTTTTTTTGTTCTTTTGTTTTGTTTTTCTTTTCTTTTCTCGGCAAGGCGCGATGCCTAAGCAATATCATATGCAATTCCCGTAAAGCTCTCCCCTCTCGGGACACTTTCCCAATATAATATTCATCGTAGTGGGAGGA
Source organism: Ceratosolen solmsi marchali (assembly GCF_000503995.2). Lineage (NCBI taxonomy): Eukaryota > Metazoa > Arthropoda > Insecta > Hymenoptera > Agaonidae > Ceratosolen > Ceratosolen solmsi. The sequence goes on from NW_011948435.1 coordinate 1,845,700, forward strand.
TAGTCTGCTTGGATAGGGCTGCTTGAACGACGGTTGCAGCAGTCAAAAGATGAAGTGGCGAAAAGTCGGTCTCGGCAATTCTATATCTATATATTACATTACAACCGCGAGAGAATCCGGTTAAGACGATGCTCTAGCGACATATAACTAGTCTTGAGCTACTACCCCTCCCCCTTCCTCCTCCTTCCCCTCTCCTCATCCATCATCTTCTCTTCTTCCTGTCTCGGAACGATCACCTAGACGTCGGATTCTGCCATCCGATACTCGCACACTCGGGAGACTCGCAACTGTTTAGTTATGCACGACCAGGAGGAGTGACGCACTTCTAACTACGCGTCTATTGTAGAGACGATAGGAGCGAGAGATCGAGGGGACTGCGTGTACGTTCGCGTATGCGTGCGCGTACACACGCACACAGAGAGAGAGAGAGAGAGAGAGAGAGAGTGTGTGTGTGCGTGTGCGTGTGTGTGTGCGTGCGTGCGTGCGTGCGTGCGTGCGCGCGCGCGCGCGTGTGCGTTTGTGCGTGTGTGCGCGTGTATGCGTGTAACAGCTACGATTAACGGGATGGAACAATCGAGCCTCCGTCTTTATCATTTTCGCAGCAATACTGTGATAGCGCTTATCGTTCTCACTGTCTAATATGGAGAATGAACAAGACGGGCGTGTTAAAGGCACATCAGATCTCGGAAAGATTAGTTTCTCCTCTCTCCAACGTTCCGAAGAATGTCATTATGATTGCTTATCACGAGAATTGCGAATTAATATGGGCCGCCCACTCACACTCTAAGCAACATCAAAATTTCAATATTTTTAGAAATTATTTCGAACACGCAGCCACTGACAATCCTAATGCTCGAACAATTGTACATAGAATATAGTGTATTTAAGAAACAATGTTGTCGTACGTTGTTAATTATAAATTATGGGCCTCAAAATCGTAAAATCATCGACTAAGATGTGGTGTAATAGGAGCAGATTACCGTGTCAACGCCAAATAAATTAGCGCTGATTTATATTCGGCATTATATTCTATTTTAGCGTAGGACATTGGTGTTGCAAGATATATAGCAATAATTTCATAAAAGAAAGTCTTTGTGCGTGATGAAATTTAGATCTTTTAATATATGTTGGGATTTTCTTTGCTTTTAGTTTCAATACAGAATACGTAAAAGCGAGCGTTTACTTATACAACTAAAACCCTGTCTCATTTTAGTTTTTTCTTCTTTATGGATTTTCATTAGCAAAATGGAATCTCTCATGCTCGCATTGAGATTCAAAGTCTATGAAAGATATTCGAACGAAATATATCTCATTGTAAAGTCAAATATAAGTTATATTTTTTATTTCGATTTATATTTATAATCTATAATACTCTATGGTGTATTGTTGACCATATGAGACTTTACGAGATTTTAAAATGGAATACTTAGTACTTTGTATTTTTCTTCACAATGCTTCTGATTAACGTCGCATTTAGAGATTTATCAAACAATAATATTCCGTAGAAAGTACAAGTAGCTTAAACTATCGTAAATATAATATAGAATGTTAAAGTATATTCTGTGGAAAGACGAAAAAAGTTTTTGTTGTAACTTTTTGCAAAGTCTTTTGCTTCGATGCGAAATTGATCGATAGACGTGGAGTGCTATCAAAGTTTTTATTAAATTTTGGATTAAACCACTGCTTTTGACACTTTGATAATTTATAATATCAGTCATATCTCTATTAATTTAAATTTTTTTTTCTTCAGAATTTTATATTTGATAAAGCGCAGCGTCGAGCATCGAAAGATAAGCAAAACTTGAAAATTATCCAACAATAGCACAGAGGCGTAACAAGAGAGATATTTATACAGAATTTTTAGTTTATCCAATGCACATAATTACGCAATCCCTTCATTTCCTCATAACGCAATTTTAAGAATTTTAAGAAAAGATAAAAGAAAAGAAAACAAAATAATACAAGATGGGCCTCGGGATAGGAGGGCCAGTAGAAGCCGACGTAAGCCTCAAGTTCATTCCTTTTCCGGGCACGAAAAGCCCTGGACAATTAGGGTGCGAGTGCGAAAGCATGAGAATTACAAAAAATAGGAAAAGCTATCTTACCTGAAGCTGTCCGTGATCGGGGCTGAGTCTGTCCCAGTCGCGTCGCTCTTCTGCGAGGAGCCGCTGTTCCTGGAAGCCGCTGTTCCTGGACACGCTGGTTGAACTCGAGCCGGTCCCGATGATCCCTAGCCCCCTCCGGCATTAGGTCGTATCGGGACCCGAAGAGGCTCCCTGTGCTCAAGCCGTTCGCCTTGTTGCAGTTGTAGAGCGAGCCCAGCTTAACCATGTTGTCGACGAGGTTAACGAGCGGCTTGCCCTTCTCGTACTGAAACAAGACAAATAGCTCGCGTTACAACTTTTTTCCGGCTGCTCAGGTACACAGTTTGCCGCTACCGAACCCTTTAATCTCTTGTTTTGTTACTCGCTCCCCCACTTTTCACTGAAGATGAAAATTTACTTTAAAAGCTATTATAACGTGTAGGTACGTTGAATATAAATTTCGAGATCATAACCGCATTGTTATTCGTAATGAATAATCGAATGTATGTAAAATCGCTAATCATCGAGTGTTAAGCGTCGTAATGTAATGCATTCGTTCGCACGTCCGCCATTTATTTCGTTGTATTAGGTTGTTCATGTATTAGGTTGATAAAATATAAGTTAGATATATAGACTGTCGTGCCTATAATTTGGCGTAAGTGAATTCACAGATCGCGTGAAATCGTTAATTGAATTTCACAATATATATATGTGTGTGTGTGTGTGTGTGTATGTATGTGTGCGTGTGCGTGCGTGCGTGCGTGCGTGCGTGTGTGCGTGTGCGTGTGTGCGTGTGCGTGCGTGTGTGTGTGTGTTTGTGTGTTTGTTTGTTTGTTTGTTTGTTTGTTTGTTTGTTTGTTTGTTTGTTTGTATGTATATACATGTAAGGCAAATAGTGGGCTAAAGATTCAAATTTAGCTGAAAGTAATGTCGTCGCAAAACCCCGGAGCAATCGATTCCAACAAAACTTTACGGCTAACGCATCTGCGGCTTTCGCATGAAAACCCAATGAAATAATTCTTGGACGTCCGATCAATAGCACAAGTTTACAGTGGTAATGAAGAAACACTAGTTTGCATTGAGTTTGCTAACTTTTAACTCGTGGTCTTATTATACAATACACCAAAGTTACGAGATTTTTTTTTGCTTCTCTACTTAGGAAGTGCGAGAAGCTGTCCGAGAAAGTAATCCGCAATCTTTCAAGCTCAAAGGATATGAATTTAACCGACGTGTTTGCTTGGATGACGTTGGGCATATCCAGCCGCGCGTAATAACTCCTCTGTCGTTAGTCGATATTTTTGACAGTAAGTTACGAAAAAAAGTCGGCTTATGACGTATCTACAGTCAGGCATGCTAAATCTTATGAATCGACAAAATATATCAATATGTTCTTGCTCGTTACAATCCATTACTTACATATACGATTCTTTTCATCTATTCACGTGCGAAATATTTCATTTTGAGTATGCATACTACTTAATTAATATTATTCATTATATGTAGTTGTAATGGGAATTAATAAGTAATCGATTATAAAGTGGTGATATTCAATTATTTTAAATAGTTTTCCTAATTATAATTGTATCGCATGAATTAATCTATCCGTCTCTCTAATCCGTATAAACAGTAAAAGCAGACAGCTAAATTTAATTTTAAAACATACAAGCAATTACCCAGCGCTGTTTAATTTCAATTTATTTATTTATCTTTCTTATTAATCAGTAAAAATGTCACTTAAGCCGTTAATTAATGACCTTAATTTCGTTGTTATTGTTAATACTAATCGTAGTATTTATCAAATAGTTTACTTTTATTGTAAAACCAATGCCAATAATTTCAATTCAGTAACGAATAAAACGAAGCAGATCTATAACTAATTATAATTATATTACGATAATTTATCGTATAAATATTGTAGAGAACTTGCAAAGTCGTTTTAAACTAATAACATTGATATCAAAATTATTAGAAAATATAATTATTTTTTATGCTAGTATACTGAATTTTTATTTTTCATTTCTCGACATTCCACATTAATATATAAAACTTTTTTTTTTGTAATCGCGTATTAGCATTTTTTTCTTCCTACCTTTCACGTTTTTTTATTCTTAAAAGTTGAAAGCAAAAATAAAACACCAACATAAATACATATGAATAAATTCTATTATTATAAATATTATTTCAAATTTTTATTAAGAATACTGTTATTTCGATACAAGTATTAATGATTATTAAAGTAGAATTATGTAGTAATGTAAAATTGTCAATAATGTGACATTTAAATATCATAGTTAGTGAAATTCAATTTAAATCGAATGAGTTTTAATTAATTTTTAATTGCTAAAATTGAATTTGAAATATTAATAAAAGTAATAGGCAATTGAAACAACAATCTTTTTAATTAAAGATTCTTAAGCAACGTAGATTAAATATTTTTTATCAAATTTTCTTTTTTAATACTTTACAGCTTAATTTTTCTTCTCGCATGTCTCATTAAATGTAAAACGATATTAAAATCTTCCAAATTTAATTCATTTAAAAATCTTGGGCTTTATCCGAAGTATTTGCAATGTAACATTCAAAAGTCTCTTTTAAATATAAATTTGATTTGCATAGACGAGGATAAACTGTTCGTTCACTAATTTTGAAATAATGTAATTTTGAATGATGTGAAAGCGAGAGGTGGCTATAGTTACAAAATACAAAAAACTAATGTTGTACCTGCTTCTCAAGGTCCATAAGGTGCTTCTTCAGTTCCTCCAGTTTCTGTAAGTTTTCCAATCGTCTTGGCGTGTCCAGTTCCACCAATCTAGCCTACGAAGCCAAAGAAAATCAGTTCGAGTCAGTGCACGTTGTGTCTGTCAAATCGCAAAGAGCCCCAACGTTATCGGCTCGCATCAAAATTTGCCGTATGTCTTTAATTAACGTGCCTATGTGTACTAACGTACATACGATTACATAAATGTGTTGTTAGTAAATATGAGCGTGCACTCGTTCCTCCAAATTTTCCCCTACACCCACCCACACCTCATTAAAAAAAAAAAAAAAAAAAAAAAAAAAAAACCTCCATTATATACATTTACATTTGCATTAGGCTTTTTGTCTTCGGCTACGCGTTATTTTTCTTGTTCAACAGCTCTAAGCATCAAGGCGAAAATTCATTCACTTTTTTTCTCACAATATCTGACCTACGCGTACGTTATGCGATGCACGCAATCTCGTGACAATGTCTAGCAGGGACGGGAAACTAAAAAAAAAAAAGAAATTGTCTAATCGCTTAATAAAAATAGAGAAAAGAGCTATTAAGATATCTTTAGATATAGATGGTAGGTCGTCGATAGGTAATACGAAAGCTCATTGGCGCGACAATGAGACAAAAGATCGAAAGTATACCGCTCGAAAAATAAAGCTCTGCCGGCAGCTTGAAATAGTTGCGAGGCCACGACGCACAGACTCTGGACTGGCGATCGATGCTGGGTAGACGGCTGATGTCCAGGACTCGCGAGATCGAGCTTTTCCCACAGCGGCCGTAACGGACGTGGCGAGCTCCCAACTACCACGGCAACGTCGACACGACGACTGCCGGGACGAGATTTGAGATCGCGGGCCGCGCTCCGTCGCCGCGAGGAGGAAAAACGAGCGGCGACGCGAGACGTATTTTTTACTCGACGAGCCTACGGACTCACGCGAGCTCAGCTGAATCTCATAGCGCGCGTTCAGCTACTATTACGCCGCTGCGCTCCCGATTCGTCGAACGGGCCCTGCATGATCGCCGAGTCGGCCCCCTGCGGCCCGATCATAATGCTCCGTGTATCACAAAATCCGAGGTGCTGCGCTAGTCGAGGACGGTCACTGGCCTCCCGGTAACTTTTCTGTACTCCCCCCTTCGCCCCTAATCAGACATCCCAACGTAATAACAATGCCCGTTGTGCTGGGACTGACCATCTACACACCCCACCCACCCACCCACCGACCCTCATTCGCTCACTCACCCTACACTCCATCATCACTCCGCCATAACTCCGCCATAACTCCGCCAAGCCAAGGCTAATACTAGGGATATTCGGGACTACGTGGATGTACGAAGAAAGAACTGGCAATTAAATTTCCCCAGGGGCGTCTAAAAATAAGGATGAGGAGAAGTGACGGCGCTGGGCCCGACCGACGCTGTCTCTACGGCCCGACTCGAGCGTTTAAATAACGCCAAAAGAGAAAGCAGGAATAAGGAGAGTTGGGGAGGAAGGTAATAAGTCCGTAGTGCCGGAGAAAAGCCAACGGTCGGGACTTCGGCCGACTTCGTGCCCGCAGAAGCGGCGAATTAATCGGATCTTTTGTTGCTCCCTTTGCGCTACGTCTGTATCACCTCCCGAGGCCTGCTAATGCCAATGGACGGATGCGAAAAGAAACGAGAATAAAAGAGAAAGAACATGAAAGATGAAAAAAAGATAAAAAGAAATATAGACCGGCGAAGGATTATTAGTAATTAGACGGCAAGGGGCATCGCTCCCACCCATCCTACCACTAATATTATTTTCCCGTGGCTTACAACGAATTTGGCCATTTCTCCGCTGCGCTTCAATAATTATGGATTATAAAACAAAAACGGAAACAAAAAGTGTTTGGTGACTGTAAATGAGAGAAAGATAGAGAGGATGGTGATTGTAATTAAATCGAATGAGAAATCCGATGGAGCGCGTTGCGGGTTAATCGCTTATGGAAATTCCATCGCGGGAGTATACCATTTACGCGGGATTATTTTTTACGCTTAGTCGAAGAAGTTGCGCGTGAAAAAAGAAAATCGCGCTTAGCGTTTGCGACGTAAGATATTTATTTTGCAAAAGGATAGTAGATTAGAAGAGCGCAGCGTATTTCTAATCAAATACATCCCGAGGTAAAATGGTTCATCAAGGCCGGCTAAGTGGATTTATCAAAGTTCTCGTTTGGATAAGTAGAGGATAATTTATGGAATCTTGGATGCATTTTATTTTATAACGTATGGGCAAAATTATGGGCACGTACAAGGTGTTCAAGGTGTTATATTTTTCAGGAAATGAGCATTGGAAGCGAGAGGAGCAGAGCTATTCGAGTCATTCTAAATCATCGAGTATTAATTATAAGCAATTTCTTTGTATTTAAGCCCAGAGATCTATCGCATGCAATAGTTATTGTATTATTTATCAAGCAGACTATTATATAATACAAGACATAGAATTGTAAAATCTAGAACCTGTTAAAAATAAACCAAAAAAAAACCAAACAAAAAAAAAATAGAAGAAAAGTATAAACATTGTACGCTACATTAACTTATTAGCACTTAAATTACTTATTAATAACTAGAGAGCAATAATCGAAAATTAGGAAAACGAAACTATAGCTTATGTATATATATATATATATATATATATATATATATATATGGAACCTTCACCAAAGCGTTCAATCCTCATTGATTCCAAATACCTGTTCAAGAGAGCAAAATAGCATATCAATAGGCAAAAAATATTCAAAATTTAAAGCAATGAGAAATGTATAAATTTAAGGAACGGGTTAGTTATTTGTATAAAAACAAAAAAAAAAAACAGTGTAAAATCCATTGTATCCCAAGTATTTCAATACATTCTTATAAGAAAGTATTTTGCTTGTACTAAAAACGAATAGCTTCTATATAATAACGTAATCGTAGTGTTTAATACCGTACAAGAGAGAAAATTCTAATGTTGAAATGTTTTATTAAAATACGTAGTATGTTTTTTTTTCTTTATTATCGTAAGTCTGTGCAAATTGTAGAAGCATCGATGAATAATAGATGAGAAACCAATATTAGCAAGAATCGAATGGTTGCGAATAACTTTTCATTTGTATATCTCAAAGAAAAAAAAGAAAAAGTATTGTTGAAAATTCACGCGTTCAACATAAATTTCATAATAAATATGATTGATTGTACATTACTTTTCTTTTTTTTTTTTTTTTTTTTTTTTTTTTTTTGCATAAAATTGAAATGTAAAAGATAGCCAATATCTTCTGTAATTTTATACCGACAATAAAGTGACCGGAATTCGGAATTGAGTTCGGTGACAAAAATAATATAATCTAAGGTGCAGCGAAAGATCTTTAATTCTTGCGCTAAATGAAAATTGGCCATTACTCTCTAAATCTATCGTTAAAGCTATTAAGTTCTTTCTCTACAAAAACAGAATCACTTCTACGATAAAAAGATAAGAAAATTTAACGAAAAGCGTATTCAAGCAATGCCAAACACGTATATTGAAAACTACTATTTAAAGAGTAAGCGGTATAAAAAGCGAATTATTCGTACATGGAAGTACATGGAATGTAATAGGCCGAACAGTTGTTTACTTTAATTAGATAACCAGAATTTAATGGATCGAATTGAAAATAATTTTTGAAACAGAATTTGTTCACTACACGGGCTAAATCAAACTGGCATTTATCGTTAAAGTACACCGCTAGCCTTTATAAAAATCTCAAATTCGCCAAATTTCGTGTTTGAATTGAAATTCGATATTGAAATATTTGAAAATTATAATAATTTAGAGTAGAAAGCTAGAATAGCTGCGTCGAATTATAATCTTTTTTAATGAAGATGAATTCCACCGAATAGAAAGGGGCATCGATTGCGAGATCTCCGCGAATTCAAATTGACATTAGATAGACAAAAACAAAAAACAAAAACAAAAAATAAATAAAAAAAAAAATGTCTTACCAAGCGAAAAAAGGAGCCTTAATTTAACTAATCGCTAATTAAACTAATTTACTGATCCACAATTAATTTACACAGGCCTCGATTCATCATCATTGGATTTAAAAGCTCAATTATCCGTCCCAGTTCCTTAAATATCAAGCTCGAGGCAATGGATCCTACGCTGCCTTACGCGTAACGGGGCGTCGCGACGCGAGCGAGAGCCAACGAGCCCCAGTGCCGTAGAACCGGGCGTGCCGGAAGCTGGAGTCCCAGCAGATCTCGGCGACGGGAGCTCGTGCGCCGCGACTGAGGGAGGGGGAGTCGGGAGATAAGACGGCGAGAGGGTCGGGTCGATAATATAGGGCGTGGATGTCTGTGGACCTGTGCCTCGATCTCCATGTGGCATGTTTCCATGGCCTTGCATAGGGTCGCGCTCTGTCTGCGCAGCTGAATGAGCAGCAGGACGAGCTCCTCGTGGGTCCTGCCCAGCAGCTCGCCGGCCGACACCTGCACCAGGTCGCTACCACCGCCGACGGCGACGACGCCACCGCCGCCACCGCTGCTGCTGCTGCTCGAGGGTCGCCCGATACTCCTCCGGCTGCTCGACTGGCTCTGCGGGTTTCATGCAAACGACTTTCTTAATGCGAGCGCCTCGCTATCGGCCCACTCTTCGGGGATGCTGCCTCCAGCCCTCCTTCGGGCCCTCGATCTCGCTCTGCATATCGGCTGCCATTGGGCGTAGAGGACGTGGATCGAGAGACAGAGACAGAGAGAGAGAGAGAGAGAGAGAGAGAGAGAGAGAGAGAGATTGCTAGTGTGTTTGTGTGTAAAAAGTGCGACAGTGAAAGTATCAATTTGATCCTAGCGAGAGGTTGGAGGGGGGAGACCACATCGTCGGGAGATCGAGAGAGCTTCGCAATAAACTTTTATTTGCCGGATGCTTGTAATTATTCATGAGAGATGGTTTTCTATGTAAGTAGCGAACCGTATCTACGGACAGTGAGAGTATGGCAATTTTTTTTATTTTACTCTAACGGCGACACTTTTTGTTTTTTACTCGAAGCATATGTGTGCACTTGTAAGGAGGAGAACACTGCCAATTAATAAATACTACTGTTTGTTAAGCCTCTCTACTTTCGTTAAAAACGAGAACTGTGGACAAAATCATGCCATCATTAGATTTGCTTAAATGTGAAAGCCATGCATGTATGCATGAATCCATGACTAATAAGTTCCAGATAATTACGCACACTGTAATCATACTACCTTAAAATTTTAAATTTCACCAAGAATCTGCATCGGACATTCTTTCTAAAGCAATTCGCTCGACGAGATATTTTTTAATTCACTCTTGTCCTTGAACGGTAAGGTAGAAGGGCGATAATGCGACTTAACGTACATCGGTTAATGCAAATTACGCCAAATTTGACAAAAGCTCCGTTAATGAATGCATTGCGAGGTTCGCGAACTGTAAATCGAGCAGTGCTCGACAAAAGTATGTACTAGTAGCAGCAAAAATGTCCCATGAAAACCGCGTTTAGATTTGGGCAGATCTGCTTACAAGCTTCTGCAAAAGCTTCTTTGCGCTTTTGTATTTTAAGCTTGGTTAAGGGGATATGCAAATGCGAGCTTCATGAATGCCCCACTAACAATGTATTCCCATACGGCTTACATTAAAACATTAGTTATTTATATTCGGAGTATGAATTCATTGTCTTCTTTAATTTTGGCCAATGATGGCTCGTGTGATGTGAAATTTCAATAAAAATATATCGATAATATTATATAAAAATTAGATTTATTATTATGTTTCTTATGTTACGAACAAAAAAAGAAAGAAGAAAAAAATAAAAATAGGGAGAAAAAAAAGGGAAAAAAGTAGAAACGCTCCATCTAAATATATATATATATATATATATATATATATATATATATATATCATTAACCTAAAAAATTATGCGAATTATAATATGAGCGTAAATAATTAAACGATATAGGTTTACGATCTATAATACGATCAGGAAAATGCGAAGACCAACGAAAGCCATTCATAAATGTAGTGTCAACGCACGCAGATTGCGTGGTAAAGGTTGCATCGAGTTGCATATTTCCATTATACGCGTAAACAATTACAAATCACAACGAATCACTTTGGATAATAACGTTAATAGCAAATGATTTTTTTATTCAAGTGCAATGGAACTTATTGAAATTGTCAACGGTATTTTTATCTCCACATGTCGCACATAATTATTTTCCATCTTTCATCCTATTTAGTCGCAAATCACATAACCTGTTTTATTTATTTATCCATTATAATTCACTGCAACAGTTATTGCCGATGCAATGAAGAATAATAATATTATTCGTAGTAATCAAACAAAAACCTAATTTTGTACTTAACGTTTTAAGTGTATGATTTGCTTCACATTTATAGCGCTTCGTAGTTGCTCTACTCTGCCAAAATAAATAAGGAAAATCATTTTAATTGTTATTGACTTTAAATACTTCATAGAATTTCACATAATTTTCAAATATTTCTTTCGGATTTATGCGAATGAATGAATAATTGATTGTAGTGTAAGTTTTTGTATATCAGCCTTTTGAAATCACTACGATTATTAATTATCAATCCCATTAGTATTCACATTAAAGCTAAAATTTATTTTGATTTATAATGTCCGATGCCGAGATTAGTGAATCATTTCAGAATTCAACAAATACTCACTATTATTTAATTGCAAACGTCATGAGCATTCATTGGAAAATCATTGGTCAAATTATAAATACTTTACTAAACACTCAGCAGACGAGAATAGCATCTCTAACTTTATTTAATGCATTAACTTGAACTGTCGTTCGTTCCTCTATCCCATAAAAGTATGAATCTTTAGCGTTGCAATACTAAATTATAATAGCAAATATATAATAATTGACGTATTAAAAAATTGTGACACCAGCCGATTATAAATGTTTAATCGCAGTTTTCAAAAAAAAAAAAAAAAAAAAAAAAAATTATCAATATAAATTATTTCAATCGTTTGTAAAGAATCACTCTCTCTCTCTCCCTCTCTCTCTCTCTCTCTCTCTCTTTTCTTTCTCTGTATTTATTCATTCGTTTATTAATAATTTATATCAATTCATAAATACTTTAGTTGGCTGCATTCTTCAGATATACAAGTATGTTAAAAGAAATCACTCGATACTTAAAACGATTACAGGAAAATAAAGACTTGAAGATTTTAAGACTGAAAGCTTAAGGATAAATTGCGAATAAAAGCCGTCTTTCTGTAAGCTAAGCCGATAAAATAAAACTGTTGTTTTAACTTTCAAATTTGTACAAGTTCTTACGGAGAGTTCGAATTCACTGAAGTTTAGCAGATGTTTATCTTCTTTCAATGACTTCAAAAATACGTTTGGCATATAAGAACGTTGCAAAGTAAGAAATAGATAGGCACAAAATCGCACAGAAATCACGGATTATCGGCGAGTTGTAAAAATCATGAGGCAATAGTAATGGCCGATGGAGGTGCGCCCGGCACAGCCGAAAAATAACAGAAAAATATACAACCAACGGCATATAGAGGCAGCATTGCCAATAGTTGAAGTGAAAATGATTTCTCAGGCATTGACCGACTCCTTGATTACTTGATAGGAAATAAATAAATAATTGTACTTTATGGAAAGTTGACTTATCCCGAGGCATTCATAAAACAATTCGCTGTTGTATGAAAAACACCTCAACAACCATTATCAATGAATATATTGAAATAGTCATGTCGATTTTTCCACGGTCTAATGATTATTTCTCAGTACACACTCAAGCCAGAAGTAGAACCACGAAGGAACATGATCACCATTGCAATCATATTGTCGTGACAAGTTCTTTTTTTTATTTATTTATTTATTTTTTTTTTTTTTTTATTTTTTTTTTTATAAACACAATATGAAATTACATATGATTATATGAAATTCATACGTATCCAACTAGAGTGAAAAAAATCAGTTAAAATTTCTAAAGTTTGCTTAACGAACAAACAAATAATCCGGCAACTCTGTAATAAAGAGACAATAAATAGCCTTCCTACGATATAATGTATTTAGGGACTTAACGAGCCAAGTTTAACAATAATTTTCTCCAGTTACCCCCATCACTTTTAACATTTTAATAATTTGCTCCAAACTTTTCCTTACGTATCGTTCTCATTAAGACATATTGTTTGCTCGTTCTAAATGGCATTATTTTAACTAGGATCGATCTTAAAGTGAGACTCTTAAACTTTATAATGCACAAAGCTCAAACTACAAAGCACAAATTCCTATTTCGAAAATGCCCAACATTCTGCAGCCATCAAAGCCCTGAAAAAGGCATCAGCACCTTGCAGAGCGCAATAAAACCCAAAAGCCATCAACGAGAAACTACATACGTTTGCCCTTTACGCGAAGAAAAGTACTTTATGTACGAGCGCACTAGAGCGGAAGCTTATAAACACTCCCGAGCAGGAGGCCAAGTTTTTCCAAAAAGTACGACGTATTAGCACGCGCACAACTCGCTCCATTACGATGCGCGAACGACGTTGCGCAGTAGCAACAGAAATCCGAATTATTCCGAAAAAATAAAGTGCCTTCTGGCAATGTAATTATCAATAATCTACAACGATTTCGCGACGATTTCACGGTAAAATAATGGATTTTATCTTCTTAAGACCTCGCGATAAAAAAAAAATAATAATAAAAAAAATGTTCATTATATATATATATATATATATATATATATATATATATAAAGTGTGTGTCTGTAAAATAACAACCGCCGATTGTAATAATACGACTTAACGTACGTATTTTCAAAGGGAAAATAAAAATAATATGAGAAACACGTTGAAGCGGAAATTTTTAAACTTAAAAGATAAGAGCATAAGAAAATCGATTCCGACCTTAACCGCGTAACGTACATTATTGCGATTATTATTCAATTAGTTGTATAGCGTATAGTATACTACTACTGCTGCTGCTGTTGTTGCTACTACTACCACTACTACCACGGCTACTTCTACTACTGCTGCTATTACTATCACCACGACAACTGCTGCTCTTGTTGCTACTACTGCTACTGCTACTACTGCTACTACTACTACTACTACTACTACTACTACTACTACTACTACTACTACTACTACTACTACTACTACTACTACTACTACTACTACTACTACTACTACTACTACTACTACTACTACTACTACTACTACTACTACTACTACTACTACTACTACTACTACTACTACTACTACTACTACTACTACTACTACTACTACTACTACTACTACTACTACTACTACTACTACTACTATTATTATCACTACTATATTATATTATATATTAACAGTATCAACTTTTTGCATTAATAACGAAGAGTTTATTTGTAAAAACTAGGTAATAAACTTTCTTCTAAAAATTCATTTGTATTATTACCGAATGTTTTTTAACGGTTTTTTATCACATTAAAATTTTTAAAAGTTTCACAAATACTCGAAAAAATGATTATTGTATTAAGCATCGAGATTTTAAGGTCGCGAGTAACAATAATATAGTAAAATACAAAAATATTGCTATTATATTAGATGAAAATTTTTTATATCACTCTTTTCATTTATTAGACATAAAAGTCCGTTGAAAATAATGTAATAGGTATTTATTGCTGATAATGAAAATTGTGGAAAAATATTGCATCGAAGCTGCACTTATTTTCCTTCATGAACTTTCACGCGATAAACTTAGATATAAAAGCTTGATAAAATAAAACTCATTTATAAATCTCTATAAAATGTATTTGAAATACTTTACATCGTATCTACATTCTTTAAAATATTTCGTTATTAAAGGCGTGTAATAAACGCCATTATCTACAATATCGATAGAAATGTCAAAACTTATTTTCATTATGATTTGTCAATAAATACTGAATAATTACATTCAATGACAATTTATATAAAACGTTCGTTTAATGTCGCAAAAGTCAGTTGCAATTGAATACCATCGCCACATTAATATCATATTTCTCGAATAATTTCATATATTAAATATCAAAATTACAACACTATGCCAACATTATGTTAAGGGGACTATGTAATTCTATAACTAAAAATGTTTATAATACTTAACGCAATTACGACTACGAATCCACCATCAATTCTACAATATCAATTTAACTAATTTGCAAAGTTACAATTCACAAGCCCCTAAGTGTATTCTCCCAAAACAACCAATGCCCGCTTCTTTTGCTCTGCTGTCTTTTTCTACTACGACAAACAATTACGAAACTTACCAACGCCCCCGCCAAAGAATTTAAATTATTCATGTATACGTATTTTTGTACAATCATACTTTGGACAATACAATGGTATTTCGAGTGCCATTGGAACTCCATTAAAAAGCAACGTAACAGTACATTAACTCGCCATTTTTTCTTCTTCTTTACATTTACAAGTCGAATATTTGCGAATATTTTCGAATATTTTCCTCAACTAGATTATCTCCTTCATTTCCATTATCACATTTACTACAGATTATCGGATACCGCCACACTATGCCTCCGCTATGCCGCCGCTCTGCCGCCGCTCTGCCGCCGTTATTATGGAGCCGACTAATGCCGAAAAATCCGTTGCTTTTCCCTGTGCCGAGCGAAACCGCTCCTCTCTTACCTAGCATTCGAGTGCAAAAGAGCACGGCTTATGTTAACAACGTCATAAGCTCCGAGTAGTACCTGAGATGCGAATCCCACTCGGACGCTCAAGCAACAACAGCGCCATTAAAATAAACTAAAGAAGCTCGAGATAAGAGCATTTATCGTTGCGCGTCCAATGAACATCGGCATCGGTCCGTGGCGGTGGCGGTGGCGGTGGCGGTGGCGGTGGCGGTAGCGGTAGCGGTGGCGGTGGCGGTAGCCGCGGCGTCAGTGCCCTTGCAAAGTCAACTAATTTACTTATATTACGGAAGGAAGCGAGGAGACACGAGTAACGTACCCAGGACTTGCGGATAAAAGGATGTACTCACTGGAGGAAGCTCCGGCTGGCGGCGTCCGTGAGTCCTGCACACGAAAACAAGGGAGTTGCGCCGGCGTGGGTGAGGAGGCGCGGGATCGCGCAGCACTGCGGACGCTGCGGATGCCTCGGACTCGCTCGGGCTTCGGGTTCCGCGCTCTTGGTTTATGTAAAAAGGCCGAGCCGCCGAGACGCCGCACCTCTCACTCGGGCCTCTCTCTCGCGCGCACGTGCACAGCCCCAGGAGCGGCTCCGAGGCGGCACGGGCCCTCGGCCTACCTCCTCCGTCTCACCCCCGCTCGCCGGCCCCTAACCCTTCGAGTAACGCGACCAGTTCCTCCCTTTTTGCCCGTGCTGCCCCACCACCGTAGCTGCCCAGCAGCGCAATTGCGCTCGCTCATTTACTCTTACTGCGCTGCCGTCGAGTCGCGCTTCCTCTTCCTCCTCTTCGCCGATGCCTCCTGCTCTTTTCTCCGCTCGCTCCTTTCCCTTTCCTCTTTGTTCTTTTAGTTCCCAATGGGGGACCCCCGCCCCCGCCACACGGCGACACTGCATTGCCGATCCCATCGGCGTTCGCTAAATTCGTGCCCCTTGTACTCGTACTCCTACGCCTCATCGGTGTATTACGTGTTCCGCGTACCGTACATTTGACAAGCAATTGGCCTTGAGCATTCGTTGTTCGCTATATACGCGATACATCCGATTCGCATCATGTTTTTTTACTTTTTGTTTTTCCGTTGAAATTATATCGCCAACAGCTATCGCGCCACTTCTTCAATTATCTGCTTTATTAAACATTTATAAAGAGTCAAAAACTTTTTCTCTTACTTTTAAAGATTACGTACGTTACTTCTCTTGCCTCCTTGCATCTTCGATTTTCCCTTTTTTGAACCTCTATGTATCTTTTTTTGTTTCTAAAGCAGATAATACGGTTGGAGGAATCTTGTAAGCCATTGCCTTATGTATTTTTGCCCTCGATAAAGGTTTCCATACAAATATCTGATCGCATTCCATTTTCTTTCCTTATTCTCTTCTCTTCTCATTCTCTCTCTCTCTCTCTCTCCCTTCTTTTCCATTTCCAAAGCGAACGTTAACTTTCTCTTCACTTCTTACTCTTACCCCCCCCCCCCCCAGTCTCTACTCTCTCTCTCTCTCTCTCTCTATCTCTCTCTATATCTCTCTGTCTCTCTCTCTGTACCTCGCTTTCCCTTATTTCACTTGCATTCCTTTATTTATTCTATTTGCTCTATTATTCGTATCTCACGCAATGATTAATCGACTAAAGTTTTGATATTGAAACATTAATTTTAAATAATTGCAATGTCTTATGAATTCATTATTAAACGATGTACGGATTCTAGATTCACGTATTATTGAAGTTAGAATTTCGTTAAGACTTCCGGACTTACAAGTATAAGTCTTTCTTTTTCTTCATTTTACCTAACACAATTTTCTAACGCTTTTTACACAAAATCTACAAATTTATAGATACAATAAAGTAAAGTCACTATTACAATTACCACACATGCAAAATATAAGCTTATTTATAATTCCCTCGCAATCGTGCTTTCGATATTTATAATTTTAAACCATTTTTTTCTCTCTTCTCTTTCGGCAAAATTTATAGCTATAAAACACTCATTTACAAAAAGTATGAAGTAGCGATTATTATAGATTAATGAAAATTCTATCAAAGATACAATTAACAATTCTAATTTCTTCTTATCTTATTTAATTGTATGCTACAAATGATAAATTATTTATACTTGTATCGTCGGATTATAAATGAAAATTAATATAGTAATTTGTACTAGCGAGCCGGTAAATCTATATTTACTTGCATGCATACATGCCCGTGCAGGACGCGATTTTAGTTAGTGAAAAATTTTGACAAGCCGTTAAATTATTATACTTGTTTATAAAATATAGGACAAATAGACGCAAAGGTAATTGAAACTAATACCCAACCACATATATCAACCATTGACCATTACAGATCGAATGACCCACAATTATTGATTTTTTTATACCCTGTATTTGTTATACATCTGTTGAATTCAGAGTCACATTTCAGAAATGTAATTCAAGTAATACGTATGAAAAACAAAAAAAAAAAGGAAAAAAAAAAGGAGAAAAAGAAAGAAAAAATGCCCATTCGTTGTATGGAGAGTAAGCGTGAAAAGTATGGACATATTAAAATTAATAACGCTAATAACGGCCGCAGCAATACCAAATTCACATTAAAAAAAAAAATTGTAAAACGCCATTTATATAAATCAATGACAAAAACAATAAATTTATTAATTGTCGCATTAAATAATGTTGCATTTGAATGATTTACGGTAATGTGACATGTGTAGTACACAACTGGGGAATAGCCGCGTTCGGAATATTCATACACCAATTTACCGAGCAAACTTGGCGGGCCGTCGCGTATTAATAAACTAAGACCGATAATTATCGTCGTGGTCACGGTACCATCGAGGAGGCGGAACTCAAAGGAATTAGCCTTGTAAGAAAAACGGGCGCCGAAAGAGAGGGCCACGAAGCCGAAAAATCAATTTTCAATCGGATGATATGCGGATGCTGGACCGGCGGATGTATGCGCGAGGTGCGGGACGTCGTGGCATTACGGAGTGCCTTGGGTGGAGTGATTGTAGGTCGGCGAGGTGAGGGGAGTGTACGGGAGGGTGGGTGACGACGGATTGGTTGAGTGGGACGGGAGAGAGGAGTAGGAGGAATCGGCGATCGGGGCACGGGAGGGCAACAATACGGCGATGGTGTAGACGGCACAGATAGACGCGAAAACCAGTCCGAGGGTCGGAGCCCTTTGGGCTGGCAGGATCAAGGCTGCCCGCTTGCCAATTGGCCTCTGATCCTCTTTCGCCCGTGCCCACATCCCATACGACAGAGATGCGATCGTGATGGCCGCACACCGACGTTCTACCGACATGTGTAAAATAATTAGCATAAGTATTTGGGAGGACTAGAGGTGGCATTACAATTATCCGAGGAGTGTACACATTATCTGGGTCAATCCAGATTATAGTCAACGAGCTGCCTTATCCAATCGAATATTGCCATCGATGTCCCTCACTTTTATATTCAAATCTAATCCGTCCTAGTGCGTCTCGTCATTTTCTTCCTCCTTAGGTTGCTTAAATCGAACGCCAAACTAACGGTATCCACAGCTCCAATTATTAAATGCGTCAATCGGTTAATAGTTTTTCCAAGCAGAAACGCCCTCTTCGCTTCACGCTGCAATGCTCGTGATTATTATTATTTGTGATTATTGTCATTGCCGTTGGCAATTTTAATTGCTAATCAATATTAATTAGTCGAGCTCCTTAGAGGTGATACTTTAGTTTTTTAAATTATTTTTACCGGCTTGCACCGCTTATGCCATTCCACTTTTCCTACTCGCTCTACCCCTTAGTCATGGAAAATATGTAATTTATAGTAGTACAAGTTTTTTTTTTTTTTTTATTTATTTATTTTTTTTTTAATAGTCATTGGTTAAAGGTGAAACACGAAAATTTATTATCTATTTCTATGCTGTGGATAATAAAGCCCAATATTCTCGTAATTTCCCATTAAAATTTGAAAACTGTACTTTATATGGAGTGAATTCAGCTCGTGAATTGTTGCCCAAAATTCACAGCTAAATATAATCAGCAATGAATGCATAAATTCAAACGAAGATTGGAAATTTAATGTCAAAGTTATCCTCGCAATGATATGAAACATTTTTCTTTTAAGACGAAACTTAAATATATTATCCAATGCATGGATTTTCATCTAAATTCGTCTTATTGGATTAGCTATACGAAATTTATATAATCTAATGAAATACGGGCATTCGTCTCTTTATAAACACAATATAACAATTTAATGAGATGTAGGAAGGATTATAATTATAAGTAATGTAGTTTGCACGATGGAAAATAAACAGAAATACATGAGATTTAATTAATCATGTTAAATTATACATGTATTGTAGAAGAATCTCTTAAGTTAATATTAATTGTATTCAAAAATAAGAAAAATCAAATCAGATAAGCTTTTTGGCTATATACCGATAAGAAATTGATTGGAGTGAAGGGACTGTCTGTCGTACGATTATTGCACTCTTAAATTCGTGACCGATGAGATATTAAGATATTAGCATAAATTTTCAGATTAACGACAATCATTATCATGACTCCGATAAGCGATGGCAGTTGGAATTAGTTGTCGAATGATACTGGGACGTGTTGGTAGTGAGCCGACTTAGCCAGTAGACAAGTGTCAGGATGACAGCGTGAACGGCAAAAACGAGGAGGTCTCCCGGAGCTCCTTCCTACGCTCGCGCTGCCACGGCTCTACTTTACGTCACGAAAGCTCGCTGCTGGGCACGGAAAGCTGATGAAAAAGCACGTTACGGGACACGCCCGCATCCGAAATTCATCTGACATAACGACTTCCGCGTACGATACGTCACTCGAAAATGCTCATGATCGTTCGAGGTAATCGCTGCTTACGATGCTTACGATCCAGGCTCTTTACGACTGAAGTACGCAACAATGTACTACGCCCTTTTATAAAATTCTACACAAGATGGCATCGAATGTTCTCGCGTTAACGATACTCCTTTCACTTTTTAAGAAACCAAGAAAATACTTGATCGACATAAATAGCAACAGCTGGTAATGGCGTTGAGTGTGATATTAATTTTCTTCTCCAATTATCTACTGCACACCGGCCAATGAAACACGTCGAAGACAAAATTCTATTGGCAGCTGAATAATAATGTCGCTTGTTTCTAGTGCAATGCAGATTCGTATTGCCTAAGAATTCGGAAATGATCGTTATTTATTTAATAAATGAGCACGAGTTAAGCATTTCAATATCTATCCACATGCACTTTCTATATAATTATTAAATCGAAGCTGAATATTGTTTAATCTTGAATTTCGGCGATTCACAAATTCGTATATTTGCAATTTAGTATCCGAGAATTTTTAACACAATGTTTTAATACATTGAAAAAGAATTTTATAATATATCTCTGCCTTTTTAATTTAACAACAATAACACCGATTTGAGCCAAAAGCAAAAGCAAAAGCAAAAGCAAAAGCAAAAGCAAACAAAAACTAAGTAGTAGCGAAAATATTTAATGGATTAGAAAATAAGTTACAATTATTTCTCGTAATATAAGGGCAAAAATTTCAGCCAATAATATATTTTACAAATGATAAAAATAGTTCCCCCGTAAAGGAATAAGATAAAATAGTCGTTTAAATTCCCGTGTCCTTATTTGCATCATTCCTTATTTGCCAAAAATCTAATTAAAAAATTTGCCTTTATTGTGTATGTTTTCTGAAATTTTCACAAAATCAAAGAAAAGGGCAGAAAATAACATTCAAGACATTTCGAAAAGTTTTAAAGATTCTGGACTTTTCGAGTGATAAAAAAGCTAAAGGTGCGCGCGACATCCTTAGACATTTTCTTGCAAGTTGACAACGTTTTTTCCTTGTCCAAAAGGAATAAAGCGTAGCTACATTTGGAGTCTGGAACCTTTCTTTTCATATATCTGTGCCATTCTTTTCGTGCTTTGCTTACTGTTGTTCGCTCATTCTTATCTGTTCGTTCCACTACTATTCCCCTCCCACACCCCGCCCGCCCATCCACCACCGACCCCGCCGTTATTCCCTATATTTTGTTCCTTCCCAAGCTTCGAGCTTTCAGTGTGTTTCCTATCCCTCGCTCACTGTTAAACGCACACACGTGAATTATTCTCGAGAACGAGGCGCGAATTCGATGGATTTCGAGGAGTCAGATTGAAGCTGAAAACCGGTTGAGAGCTCAACTCATACGCGGAGAATTCAATGGGTGAGCGATAGAGATGAGAGCATCCAGCTCCAATGGCGATATTTTTAATCCTCGTATCATAATCCGCGTTATGGTTTTGTCTCTCACTTTATTTATCTACGGGAGAAGCTACTGAAATAGCCCCGAGTTGAACATAATTTTATCATAATATTTTCTCAATAAAGTATAATTGAGTTTTTTTTTTTTTTTTTTTTTTTTTTTTTAAAATTTT